>NW_027327918.1:0-117820 GCF_047675955.1 Chlorocebus sabaeus | reverse complement strand
CAGTCACCCGAGCAGCTGGGACCTGGGGCACGCACCAGCATGCCTGGCTAATTTTCTTTTCTTTGTTGCAGGGATGGGGGGTCTCGTTGTGTTGCCCAGGTGTGGCTCTGTTTTCTGGTGAGTGTACAGTGGGTTTTTATGGGGAACCTCTGTATTTGGGTCGGGGGTGTGGCATCCTGGTCAGGAAATGGCCCTCAGGCTTCCTTCCTGCCCAGCCAGGGTCACGAGTAGTGTCTCCACCTGGGCTGGTGTGTGTGTGCTGGCCAGTAGGGCTTAGTCCTGGACTGCAGACTGGTGCTGGTCCATGGTCTGTTAGGGACCGCGGGGTCATAGCCGGAGGTGAGTGGCGGGCGAAGTGAGCATGACCGCCTGAGCTCTGCCTCCTCTTGGATCAGCGGCAGCATTTAGATTCTCCTAGGCGCTGGGACCCTATTGTAAACGGCATGTGAAGGGATCTCGGAGGTGCTCCTTATGAGGATCCAATGCCTGACCTGAGGTGGAACAGTTGCATTTCAAAACCACCCCTCAGAAAAATTGTCTTCCGCGATACCCATCCCTGGTGTCGAGAAGGCTGGGGTCCTTAACCATCTGGAGGGATGTACCGTGTCAGACTCACTGTGGTCGACGGGCTGTAGGCCAGGTTTCGTGAGGTCACGTGTCGGCTTGTAGGACTTTCTCTGGCAGAGGTGCGAGTGACTTCTGTTCACTGTGAGAGGCTCATCTCAGGGGCTTCATGGCCTGGGGGATGGCAGCCTGTTTGAACTGATCGAGCAATCTCACGCTACCCTTATTTTCTGAAACACCCGTGAGTGACTTTTTCACACGTTCTTTGAAGCGGCGTCATGCCCGTGCTCCTTGGTAATGAGCGAATGCTTTTGTTGACCCCTCATCCCCTTTCTTTGGGGTGTGTTCCGGTCTCGGTTCTCACGCGTTCTGCTTCTACGGGAATCTCTGAAGCTGCTGAGTGTAGAAAGCACTGAGGAGGCTGTGCTCCCACCCCCGTGAGCCTTCCAGGCATCGTCCTCTCCCCTCAGCGAGGCGACGTCCATGGCACACCGAGGAGGCTGTGCTCCTGTCCCCCGTAAGCCTTCCAGGCGTCCTCCTCTCCCCTCCAGGGGGACAGGAGGAACCTTTCAAACCCTTCTTAAACTTGTTTCCATGTCTTTGTTTTAACAGATTTCTTTGCATCTTCTCCCTTATCCAGAAGTGAGGGTGTGAACGCTGAGTTATTCCCAGGAGTCAAGAAACCACACACAGCCCAAAGTGACATTTGTTTCCCCGAAATGATTTGTGTGTGTTCACCTTAAAATGCAGCTCAGTAAAACAGGTGTGTGTTTTGAGGAATGACTTGAAATTACCCTGGTAAAGATGTGACAGTTCCATTTCATCCAGTCTGTGCAGGTGTCCACAACCCCCTTCAGTGGTTGCGTGTGAGTTTATGTGACTTGGGGTTATTTATTTATTGATTTATTTACCTTTTATTTTTTTTTTTTTGAAGAACAAAAATCTTGTTGCTGGGGACTTCAGAGGGTGTGCTGGGATTGTGTGGGGCGGACATCGGGGGCTTCAGTGTGTGGCCTCCTTGAAAAGACGTTCAAATTCAGGCTGAGCGTCCCTACTCCAAAATGCTCTGAAACCTGAACCATTCCGAGCTCTCCCTCATATGACACTCGCAGGAAATGCTCTTCGGAGCACTTTGGATTTCAGGCTGGGGATGCTCAACCAGAAAGCGAAATACTGCAAGAGCCTTCTTGCCCCAGGAGCTTGGATGAGGACATGTGGCCTGTGCCGGGCATCCGTGGCGTGCGAGGCAGCCTGGGCTCGCTGCACTGGTTTTTGTAGGAGCCACAGAAGGGAAGAGAGGGTCAAAGTGGCCACGCCTCGCTCCTGAGAAAGGCGGAGCAGAGGGAGGTGGGCGCGGAGGGCAGCAGTGGAGTCCCCAGCGTCCGGGGCTCCTGTCCCTGGTGGAGTTGAGAGCCTCCTCTAGTTGTGGCCTCTGCCCTGTCAGCAGCCACTGAGGTCTGGAGGGAGCTGGGGGCTGAGGGGGAGGAGGAAGGGACAGGCCTGCTTCTGGAGAGGGCTGGCGTCAACCTGTGCTAGCCTCGTGTGCTACTCCTGCGTCCGGTGTGCACGGCCGTGCCTCGTGCCTCGTGCCTCGTGCCTCGTGCCTCGTGCCTCGTGCCTCGTGCCTCGTGCCTCGTGGCGCAGCGGTTCCCGGGGTGCGCAGCACTCTTGTCTTGCAGTAACGGCTTTGTCTCCAACCCTTGGAGGCAAGTTACCTTTTCCCCCTCCCCCCTCCCCCACCCCCCACCCAGTGAAAAGAGGTAGAGAATCTTACAGAAATGCATTTGCTGGAATGTCTATTTTCCGATAAATCTGAAAGTATCTCCTAGTGAGTCTCGTGTGTAGAGTAAGGACAGTTCATGCATATCTTAAAGCAGGTACATCTAGCAACGGAGAGCATCCCGGTGCTAGGATGGAGTTTCCCACTAACTCTGGGAGTGGAATCTGTAGAGCCTCGGGTGCTTGCACCATGAGGTTAGCGAGGGTGCAGGTGCACCCACAGCCCTGCCTGTGCCGCGTCCCTTCTGCTATAGAGCATCTGCCGGGGCCTGCGGGGGTCGCCTGAGCGTTGCTGTTCCCTTTTTCACGTGAGCCTTTTTATCGAATACTAGGATAAACTTGACCTCACATACTTGGTGGGGAGAGAGAAAAGTATATATGGGACCTCTTTAATTCTATGTTGGAAAATAGATTTGGGCAAAATATTTCTGCATATGCGTGCTTGGTGGGCGTGGGGTTCCCTGCCGCACCCTGGGGCACGTTCGCCCGCACATTGTGATTTAATCTTGGGTCTATGGCAACAAAACTGTAGAAGTTGGCTATGACTGACTTTCTCAGATCTAGAAACAAACATACAGTTGGAATCATCATCTATTGGACTTCTTTGTAAAACCTGATTTGAGCTATCATTTTTGCTTGGTATGTTAACAGTTTCAAACTCAAATGTCACAATGAGGAATTGTTACCATTTTGTTTTCGTATCAACATATTGCTTCGCCAAGTTTCTTCTCACTAATAGTTATCCTTCCTCTGAATGCGGCGTAATTGTTATAGAATTAAGAAAAAGGTTGGTTGGGCACGCTGGCTTATGCCCGTAATGTAATCGCAGCCCTTTGTGAGGCCAAGGAGTTCAAGAGCAGCCTGGACAACAGAGCAAGACACCCCACCTCTCTCACAACAGAAAAATTAGCTGAGTATGGTGGTGCGTGCCTGTGGTCCCTGCTACTCTGGAGTCCGAGGTGGGAAGAACACTTAAGGCTACGGTGAGCTGTGATTGCTCCACTGTACTCCAGTCTTGGTGACAGAGCCAAGACCCTGTCTCAGAAAGAAAAATGTAAAAAAAAAAAAAAAAATTCAGAAATGTCATTTTCTTCTTTAATCATCCCAAAAGAGAAATCGGTTTTTTCTAAGCGTGTTAAAGGGTAACTGATAAGATTCTTTCCTTGCATTGTTTCTCCTTTTCAAATATTTCCAGTATTCTGTCCACATCGTCTCTCATCATCTCGTTACAAAGGTGTCTTCGAGGTTAGTGGTGTTTCTGTGTTGCACCTTGGAGAACAGCCGGCATGAAACCTCTTACCACCACCGTGCGCATTGTAGTCCCAATTAAAATCCTCTCCAGAGACGCCTGTGCTGCTTATGAAAGCAGAACTTTGGTTGTGCTAACATGTGCATTCAGCTCATGGTTTTAAGTTCATATCTGAGATGATGCTGTAGAATTCATTAATCATATGGGATCAGTAATGATGGCAGGTAATTCTGGCTGATGTCATTTAGAGGATATTTTTCACTTCAAGTTACAGCTTCCTTTGTGATAGTCATTTTGGGATTCATTGAAATGTGTGCTTTATTTCACAGCTCAGATTTTCATTAGACATTTCATAGCATAGGATTTTGAAAGCCGATTTGGCAAAATCTTTCTAGCGAAATGTCTGACGTCAGAAGGAACAGCACTCAGAATTACTGGTAACTGTGGTCCATTTTCAGGCTGATGATAGAAGTCACTTGAACGGTCAGGGCTGCTTTGTGAGGCGGATGATGGGGTTTTTGAACCCTGACCCTCCTGACACGCCAGCTCTGGCCCTGGCCCTGGCCTTCTCTCCTCTCCACTGGGAGAAGAGAAGGTGCCAGCATCCACCTCACAGGCCATCGTGAGAACCCGGGACTAAGGGTTTGTGTTCCTCTTGCAGGTGGCGCCGCAGATGTGGGGGCCTGACGATATATACACACTGCAGGCTGCCAGTGTCGGGGTAATCCAGTTTTCGTCAAAAGGTGGGATTTGCTTTGCTCCCCTGCGGACCAGGTGCGGTGCTGCTGTTGCAGCAGGTGTGTGGATCCTCTTGGGTGGTCCTCAGGTGGACAAGGAGTCACCGATTCCGATTCCCAGGGTTAGATGTGAGCGGGGACCATGGACCTCATGTGTTCAGAGGGGAGAAGTAAAAAAGCTTCCCTTGTAATTCCAGGACCGTCTATCCCAGGAATGCCAAGCCCCACTGGCTTTCACCCGACGCTGTCGTAGGTGACGCCGCATGGAAATGAGGACCCGTGTGCCGCATACCTGAGCCAGTACCCGTCTCCCTCCAGGGCCGTGGCCGAGCCCTCCTGATTTCGCTGGGTTGCCAGCCTGGGGATCTGTAAGCCCAGCGACGCCTGCGGTCTCGGCCCCCCCTCCCCGTGGGGACAGGAGAGGTGGCTTCCAGGGGCTGGTGATGAATGCCTGAATGAAGCCGACTTGTGACTGCAGTTCTGTCTAAGGGCCTCCCCGGGTGTTAGATGTCAGTAAATGACACGTGTGTGTGTGGATCTCATGTGATGAGAGAAACAGTGGGGGAAACCAAAGCTTGTGGAGTCTGCAGGTGCTGGACTTGGGGATGTGTGCACCTGTGTACTTGGTGAGGGGCGTGAGGTCTGGAATGGGTGTGCACGTGTGTCACGTTTGTGCGTGTGTGGTGAGTGTATTTAGCAGGTGTGTGTGGAGTGAGCGTGTTCATGCATGTGCCGTGTATGTTGGAGGGTGTGTGGAGTGTGTACACGCATCACATTTGGTGAGTGTATTTGAGGGTGTGTATGGAGTGCATAGAGGCGTTTGCGTGTATAGTATCGGGTGAAGGGGTGGCATGTGTGGAGTAAGCATGCACACGTGTGTGCTGTGTGTGGGGTTTCTACCTGCTCCTCCCCTGAGCCTGCTCCTGGGCCCTGCTGTCCTGGCAGCTTTACAGTTGGGTGTGTCTTTGATTCCGGAAGATTCTGGAACCCGATTCTGAAGCTGTGATCGCAAACTTGCAGCCCTGGGGGACGCTGGCCCGTGGAGCCGGCACGAGGATCTCTGTGCTGGCCTCTCCCTGGGCTGGGCTCCTCTGTCCACAGCAGAGCGTGTCCGATGATTGAACTGTGCGGGTCTGTGGCTCCCCAGCCTCGAGTCAGCCCTCGGTTCTGGTCCCGCCTCTGTTTTTCTTGCTGAGGGGCTCCGGGAAGTGGTGCCTGGGATGACGTTTTCACCCTGGGGTTGCTTCGCCTGCTGCCCAGGTGCTGGCTGCCTGAGCCCTGCTGCCGTCCTGGGTGGACGGGGCTGGCGCGGGGACATCCCTGAGCACCTGCGGGAAGGCAGGTTTAGGAAGTGCCAGAGGTGAGGGGCTTCCTCCCAGGCTTGATTTTCTGGAAAGTTCTGGGCCTCCTATTTTTCCCTAAGGGAAGTTAGAAACTGAGTTTCTCTTTAGGGGAACGTCTTTGCAGCGTCTGTTGTTAGAATGTTCTCCAGGTGTGGAATACCCGGGGCCGTGTGTGTTTGGGAACCTCCGTGTCCTGAGCGAATTCAGTAGGGGATGGAGAGAGGCCTCCCTCCTGTCAGCTTGGCCTCTGTTTCCAGCTTGTGAGTTGTGAGGGTTGGCGGCTGCTGGCATCCCAGGGAGAGTCAAACACTGGGTGGCGTGGGATGGGAACGTTCGCTCTGACAAGGTCAGTGGGAAAGCGTCTAAGCAAACGTCGCTGTTCTCCGGGCTCCTCGGGGTCGAGCTTGTTTGGTGGTGGTGAGGGAAAGCTACCCTTGCTCCTGTTCCTCGCCATCTGAATGGTGTCCAGGGCTTGTTCCGCCGGAGAGGTGATGCGCGTAGAATGGGGGTCAGGTCGCAGGCTCCGAGGTTGTTTGGAATCTGTCAACGGACTTCCTAAACACACAGGTGCTTGGTAAAGAGATGTTCCTGATTGGCTAAAACATCTCAACAGGACGTGATAGCTGGTGGTGGTTTCAAGACTACCACAATTTTCCTGTTCCTTTTTCAATGCCTGTTGGATAGGGGAGGATTGGCCTACTTTTCTTTTCCTGTCTGCGTACTTGACACTTTGTTTATTTGTGTGCTTATGTGGGTGTGCAGTTGACAGGATTTCGAAGCGGTCTCAGCCCTGGGGAGGCTTCAGGGCAGCCTCAGTGAGCGCTGAAGGGAGGCAGGGATTTGGGGGCTACCTCCTCCACAGGACGGACACCAAGGGCCAGAGGTCAGCAATCTCAGTGAGGTCACACAGACGGGCACACCCAGCACCCTGGCCCCTGTGCCTCTCCTTCACGTTTGTCTCTGCTCCAAGCTGCTCTCCTGGGTCATCACGGGCGATCTCTAGGCGCGTGCTTGGTTCTTGCAGAAGTGGTGTCTGGCTGTGGTCAGTGTGGGCTCTCAGGACTTCCATGTTTTTGGCTCCCATCAATATTGGGCAGTGTGGTGTATGTTTGTTTTGGAGTGGTAGATCCGGGTGGATTTTGGCTTTGCCAACTCATTTAATACCTGTTTCTCCTGTTTCTGTATCGGGTGTTCTCTGGTTAGAAGGGGGATGACGGTGTGGTGGAACGGCTTCTGGCTGTTGAGCCCCTGCTGAGAGCTGTTTGGCGTGCACACATCCGTTTCGGCACCATCTCATGAGCAGCCCTGGGCAGTGCAGAAAGCGAGGCCCAGGTGAGGCTGTCAGACCCAGGAGGGCCCTGACCTGTGTGCTTTCAGCCTCTGAGCCGCCCCTCTCCTGACTGCTTACCAAGCTGTATCGATACTGCAATCTGAGCATTGAAAAGTCACCAGGGGAATGCCGTTTCCGGGGATCTTACTGTGAACCTTCTGTTAAAGGTTGGATGTCGAATAATGACTTGCCTTTGAATGCAGGTACCAAACGGGCTCCCTGGGATAACTCATTCCATAGAAACGTTTTAAAATAATGCTCCCAACTAGCTATCCTTTACATGCTTTCTACTAAGAGGTGCTCTGCTCTCCTGTGCGCTTTAGTGATATGCCGTGTTTGCTTTGCATGCACTTGGGTTTTCAGAAGAAAACCGTGTTTGCAGGTACACTTGGAGCACGACATTCTTCTTCCTGTTAGTGTAGATGCTCCATGAGAGGAGATAATGCTCATGCATTTCTGTGTGTTTTGTGGGGAATAAAAGTAGCCGCCGGCTCTAGCAAACCTAGAAGATGCCCAAAAGGTGATACACGTGAAAATATGCGGCCACTGCCATAAACCGCCTTGTATTATGTGTGGCAAAGTGCTGTGTGTGCGCTGTCTATGGAGAAAATGAGTCTTCCCTATTTTCCCAAGAGGTAACACTTGAATAGACTTCAGAAGTTGTCTTATCTGCAAACGGTACCCTCCTTCCATTGTTTTGAGACGTTGTCATAGGAACTCACACATGTCATTGTTTTCTCAGTTAGAACCTCCAGGGTTTGTCATAGTCCCTGTGTGTCATCACAGCGTCTGGCTCCACTTGATTTAAAGCAGGAAGAGGCCAGCCACGTGGCCTCGCTGGTGCTTCCCAAGCACAGGGTCTCATGAGGGCGTGAGCACTTGGTTGGGAGACGTGCTGTTCTTCCTGATAGAAACCCTGTGGTGCCGTTCGCTAGTCTCCTGCGGCGTTTCTTCCACCCTACATGCACCCAGTTTCTGTTGGTTTTTAGTTTATTTATATTTTCCGAGACAGGGTCTTGCTCTGTCACCCAGGCTGGCATGCGGTGGCGTGATCCCTGGCTCAGGCGATCCTCCCCCCTCAGTCACCCGAGCAGCTGGGACCTGGGGCACGCACCAGCATGCCTGGCTAATTTTCTTTTCTTTGTTGCAGGGATGGGGGGTCTCGTTGTGTTGCCCAGGTGTGGCTCTGTTTTCTGGTGAGTGTACAGTGGGTTTTTATGGGGAACCTCTGTATTTGGGTCGGGGGTGTGGCATCCTGGTCAGGAAATGGCCCTCAGGCTTCCTTCCTGCCCAGCCAGGGTCACGAGTAGTGTCTCCACCTGGGCTGGTGTGTGTGTGCTGGCCAGTAGGGCTTAGTCCTGGACTGCAGACTGGTGCTGGTCCATGGTCTGTTAGGGACCGCGGGGTCATAGCCGGAGGTGAGTGGCGGGCGAAGTGAGCATGACCGCCTGAGCTCTGCCTCCTCTTGGATCAGCGGCAGCATTTAGATTCTCCTAGGCGCTGGGACCCTATTGTAAACGGCATGTGAAGGGATCTCGGAGGTGCTCCTTATGAGGATCCAATGCCTGACCTGAGGTGGAACAGTTGCATTTCAAAACCACCCCTCAGAAAAATTGTCTTCCGCGATACCCATCCCTGGTGTCGAGAAGGCTGGGGTCCTTAACCATCTGGAGGGATGTACCGTGTCAGACTCACTGTGGTCGACGGGCTGTAGGCCAGGTTTCGTGAGGTCACGTGTCGGCTTGTAGGACTTTCTCTGGCAGAGGTGCGAGTGACTTCTGTTCACTGTGAGAGGCTCATCTCAGGGGCTTCATGGCCTGGGGGATGGCAGCCTGTTTGAACTGATCGAGCAATCTCACGCTACCCTTATTTTCTGAAACACCCGTGAGTGACTTTTTCACACGTTCTTTGAAGCGGCGTCATGCCCGTGCTCCTTGGTAATGAGCGAATGCTTTTGTTGACCCCTCATCCCCTTTCTTTGGGGTGTGTTCCGGTCTCGGTTCTCACGCGTTCTGCTTCTACGGGAATCTCTGAAGCTGCTGAGTGTAGAAAGCACTGAGGAGGCTGTGCTCCCACCCCCGTGAGCCTTCCAGGCATCGTCCTCTCCCCTCAGCGAGGCGACGTCCATGGCACACCGAGGAGGCTGTGCTCCTGTCCCCCGTAAGCCTTCCAGGCGTCCTCCTCTCCCCTCCAGGGGGACAGGAGGAACCTTTCAAACCCTTCTTAAACTTGTTTCCATGTCTTTGTTTTAACAGATTTCTTTGCATCTTCTCCCTTATCCAGAAGTGAGGGTGTGAACGCTGAGTTATTCCCAGGAGTCAAGAAACCACACACAGCCCAAAGTGACATTTGTTTCCCCGAAATGATTTGTGTGTGTTCACCTTAAAATGCAGCTCAGTAAAACAGGTGTGTGTTTTGAGGAATGACTTGAAATTACCCTGGTAAAGATGTGACAGTTCCATTTCATCCAGTCTGTGCAGGTGTCCACAACCCCCTTCAGTGGTTGCGTGTGAGTTTATGTGACTTGGGGTTATTTATTTATTGATTTATTTACCTTTTATTTTTTTTTTTTTGAAGAACAAAAATCTTGTTGCTGGGGACTTCAGAGGGTGTGCTGGGATTGTGTGGGGCGGACATCGGGGGCTTCAGTGTGTGGCCTCCTTGAAAAGACGTTCAAATTCAGGCTGAGCGTCCCTACTCCAAAATGCTCTGAAACCTGAACCATTCCGAGCTCTCCCTCATATGACACTCGCAGGAAATGCTCTTCGGAGCACTTTGGATTTCAGGCTGGGGATGCTCAACCAGAAAGCGAAATACTGCAAGAGCCTTCTTGCCCCAGGAGCTTGGATGAGGACATGTGGCCTGTGCCGGGCATCCGTGGCGTGCGAGGCAGCCTGGGCTCGCTGCACTGGTTTTTGTAGGAGCCACAGAAGGGAAGAGAGGGTCAAAGTGGCCACGCCTCGCTCCTGAGAAAGGCGGAGCAGAGGGAGGTGGGCGCGGAGGGCAGCAGTGGAGTCCCCAGCGTCCGGGGCTCCTGTCCCTGGTGGAGTTGAGAGCCTCCTCTAGTTGTGGCCTCTGCCCTGTCAGCAGCCACTGAGGTCTGGAGGGAGCTGGGGGCTGAGGGGGAGGAGGAAGGGACAGGCCTGCTTCTGGAGAGGGCTGGCGTCAACCTGTGCTAGCCTCGTGTGCTACTCCTGCGTCCGGTGTGCACGGCCGTGCCTCGTGCCTCGTGCCTCGTGCCTCGTGCCTCGTGCCTCGTGCCTCGTGCCTCGTGCCTCGTGCCTCGTGGCGCAGCGGTTCCCGGGGTGCGCAGCACTCTTGTCTTGCAGTAACGGCTTTGTCTCCAACCCTTGGAGGCAAGTTACCTTTTCCCCCTCCCCCCTCCCCCCCCCCCCACCCAGTGAAAAGAGGTAGAGAATCTTACAGAAATGCATTTGCTGGAATGTCTATTTTCCGATAAATCTGAAAGTATCTCCTAGTGAGTCTCGTGTGTAGAGTAAGGACAGTTCATGCATATCTTAAAGCAGGTACATCTAGCAACGGAGAGCATCCCGGTGCTAGGATGGAGTTTCCCACTAACTCTGGGAGTGGAATCTGTAGAGCCTCGGGTGCTTGCACCATGAGGTTAGCGAGGGTGCAGGTGCACCCACAGCCCTGCCTGTGCCGCGTCCCTTCTGCTATAGAGCATCTGCCGGGGCCTGCGGGGGTCGCCTGAGCGTTGCTGTTCCCTTTTTCACGTGAGCCTTTTTATCGAATACTAGGATAAACTTGACCTCACATACTTGGTGGGGAGAGAGAAAAGTATATATGGGACCTCTTTAATTCTATGTTGGAAAATAGATTTGGGCAAAATATTTCTGCATATGCGTGCTTGGTGGGCGTGGGGTTCCCTGCCGCACCCTGGGGCACGTTCGCCCGCACATTGTGATTTAATCTTGGGTCTATGGCAACAAAACTGTAGAAGTTGGCTATGACTGACTTTCTCAGATCTAGAAACAAACATACAGTTGGAATCATCATCTATTGGACTTCTTTGTAAAACCTGATTTGAGCTATCATTTTTGCTTGGTATGTTAACAGTTTCAAACTCAAATGTCACAATGAGGAATTGTTACCATTTTGTTTTCGTATCAACATATTGCTTCGCCAAGTTTCTTCTCACTAATAGTTATCCTTCCTCTGAATGCGGCGTAATTGTTATAGAATTAAGAAAAAGGTTGGTTGGGCACGCTGGCTTATGCCCGTAATGTAATCGCAGCCCTTTGTGAGGCCAAGGAGTTCAAGAGCAGCCTGGACAACAGAGCAAGACACCCCACCTCTCTCACAACAGAAAAATTAGCTGAGTATGGTGGTGCGTGCCTGTGGTCCCTGCTACTCTGGAGTCCGAGGTGGGAAGAACACTTAAGGCTACGGTGAGCTGTGATTGCTCCACTGTACTCCAGTCTTGGTGACAGAGCCAAGACCCTGTCTCAGAAAGAAAAATGTAAAAAAAAAAAAAAAAATTCAGAAATGTCATTTTCTTCTTTAATCATCCCAAAAGAGAAATCGGTTTTTTCTAAGCGTGTTAAAGGGTAACTGATAAGATTCTTTCCTTGCATTGTTTCTCCTTTTCAAATATTTCCAGTATTCTGTCCACATCGTCTCTCATCATCTCGTTACAAAGGTGTCTTCGAGGTTAGTGGTGTTTCTGTGTTGCACCTTGGAGAACAGCCGGCATGAAACCTCTTACCACCACCGTGCGCATTGTAGTCCCAATTAAAATCCTCTCCAGAGACGCCTGTGCTGCTTATGAAAGCAGAACTTTGGTTGTGCTAACATGTGCATTCAGCTCATGGTTTTAAGTTCATATCTGAGATGATGCTGTAGAATTCATTAATCATATGGGATCAGTAATGATGGCAGGTAATTCTGGCTGATGTCATTTAGAGGATATTTTTCACTTCAAGTTACAGCTTCCTTTGTGATAGTCATTTTGGGATTCATTGAAATGTGTGCTTTATTTCACAGCTCAGATTTTCATTAGACATTTCATAGCATAGGATTTTGAAAGCCGATTTGGCAAAATCTTTCTAGCGAAATGTCTGACGTCAGAAGGAACAGCACTCAGAATTACTGGTAACTGTGGTCCATTTTCAGGCTGATGATAGAAGTCACTTGAACGGTCAGGGCTGCTTTGTGAGGCGGATGATGGGGTTTTTGAACCCTGACCCTCCTGACACGCCAGCTCTGGCCCTGGCCCTGGCCTTCTCTCCTCTCCACTGGGAGAAGAGAAGGTGCCAGCATCCACCTCACAGGCCATCGTGAGAACCCGGGACTAAGGGTTTGTGTTCCTCTTGCAGGTGGCGCCGCAGATGTGGGGGCCTGACGATATATACACACTGCAGGCTGCCAGTGTCGGGGTAATCCAGTTTTCGTCAAAAGGTGGGATTTGCTTTGCTCCCCTGCGGACCAGGTGCGGTGCTGCTGTTGCAGCAGGTGTGTGGATCCTCTTGGGTGGTCCTCAGGTGGACAAGGAGTCACCGATTCCGATTCCCAGGGTTAGATGTGAGCGGGGACCATGGACCTCATGTGTTCAGAGGGGAGAAGTAAAAAAGCTTCCCTTGTAATTCCAGGACCGTCTATCCCAGGAATGCCAAGCCCCACTGGCTTTCACCCGACGCTGTCGTAGGTGACGCCGCATGGAAATGAGGACCCGTGTGCCGCATACCTGAGCCAGTACCCGTCTCCCTCCAGGGCCGTGGCCGAGCCCTCCTGATTTCGCTGGGTTGCCAGCCTGGGGATCTGTAAGCCCAGCGACGCCTGCGGTCTCGGCCCCCCCTCCCCGTGGGGACAGGAGAGGTGGCTTCCAGGGGCTGGTGATGAATGCCTGAATGAAGCCGACTTGTGACTGCAGTTCTGTCTAAGGGCCTCCCCGGGTGTTAGATGTCAGTAAATGACACGTGTGTGTGTGGATCTCATGTGATGAGAGAAACAGTGGGGGAAACCAAAGCTTGTGGAGTCTGCAGGTGCTGGACTTGGGGATGTGTGCACCTGTGTACTTGGTGAGGGGCGTGAGGTCTGGAATGGGTGTGCACGTGTGTCACGTTTGTGCGTGTGTGGTGAGTGTATTTAGCAGGTGTGTGTGGAGTGAGCGTGTTCATGCGTGTGCCGTGTATGTTGGAGGGTGTGTGGAGTGTGTACACGCATCACATTTGGTGAGTGTATTTGAGGGTGTGTATGGAGTGCATAGAGGCGTTTGCGTGTATAGTATCGGGTGAAGGGGTGGCATGTGTGGAGTAAGCATGCACACGTGTGTGCTGTGTGTGGGGTTTCTACCTGCTCCTCCCCTGAGCCTGCTCCTGGGCCCTGCTGTCCTGGCAGCTTTACAGTTGGGTGTGTCTTTGATTCCGGAAGATTCTGGAACCCGATTCTGAAGCTGTGATCGCAAACTTGCAGCCCTGGGGGACGCTGGCCCGTGGAGCCGGCACGAGGATCTCTGTGCTGGCCTCTCCCTGGGCTGGGCTCCTCTGTCCACAGCAGAGCGTGTCCGATGATTGAACTGTGCGGGTCTGTGGCTCCCCAGCCTCGAGTCAGCCCTCGGTTCTGGTCCCGCCTCTGTTTTTCTTGCTGAGGGGCTCCGGGAAGTGGTGCCTGGGATGACGTTTTCACCCTGGGGTTGCTTCGCCTGCTGCCCAGGTGCTGGCTGCCTGAGCCCTGCTGCCGTCCTGGGTGGACGGGGCTGGCGCGGGGACATCCCTGAGCACCTGCGGGAAGGCAGGTTTAGGAAGTGCCAGAGGTGAGGGGCTTCCTCCCAGGCTTGATTTTCTGGAAAGTTCTGGGCCTCCTATTTTTCCCTAAGGGAAGTTAGAAACTGAGTTTCTCTTTAGGGGAACGTCTTTGCAGCGTCTGTTGTTAGAATGTTCTCCAGGTGTGGAATACCCGGGGCCGTGTGTGTTTGGGAACCTCCGTGTCCTGAGCGAATTCAGTAGGGGATGGAGAGAGGCCTCCCTCCTGTCAGCTTGGCCTCTGTTTCCAGCTTGTGAGTTGTGAGGGTTGGCGGCTGCTGGCATCCCAGGGAGAGTCAAACACTGGGTGGCGTGGGATGGGAACGTTCGCTCTGACAAGGTCAGTGGGAAAGCGTCTAAGCAAACGTCGCTGTTCTCCGGGCTCCTCGGGGTCGAGCTTGTTTGGTGGTGGTGAGGGAAAGCTACCCTTGCTCCTGTTCCTCGCCATCTGAATGGTGTCCAGGGCTTGTTCCGCCGGAGAGGTGATGCGCGTAGAATGGGGGTCAGGTCGCAGGCTCCGAGGTTGTTTGGAATCTGTCAACGGACTTCCTAAACACACAGGTGCTTGGTAAAGAGATGTTCCTGATTGGCTAAAACATCTCAACAGGACGTGATAGCTGGTGGTGGTTTCAAGACTACCACAATTTTCCTGTTCCTTTTTCAATGCCTGTTGGATAGGGGAGGATTGGCCTACTTTTCTTTTCCTGTCTGCGTACTTGACACTTTGTTTATTTGTGTGCTTATGTGGGTGTGCAGTTGACAGGATTTCGAAGCGGTCTCAGCCCTGGGGAGGCTTCAGGGCAGCCTCAGTGAGCGCTGAAGGGAGGCAGGGATTTGGGGGCTACCTCCTCCACAGGACGGACACCAAGGGCCAGAGGTCAGCAATCTCAGTGAGGTCACACAGACGGGCACACCCAGCACCCTGGCCCCTGTGCCTCTCCTTCACGTTTGTCTCTGCTCCAAGCTGCTCTCCTGGGTCATCACGGGCGATCTCTAGGCGCGTGCTTGGTTCTTGCAGAAGTGGTGTCTGGCTGTGGTCAGTGTGGGCTCTCAGGACTTCCATGTTTTTGGCTCCCATCAATATTGGGCAGTGTGGTGTATGTTTGTTTTGGAGTGGTAGATCCGGGTGGATTTTGGCTTTGCCAACTCATTTAATACCTGTTTCTCCTGTTTCTGTATCGGGTGTTCTCTGGTTAGAAGGGGGATGACGGTGTGGTGGAACGGCTTCTGGCTGTTGAGCCCCTGCTGAGAGCTGTTTGGCGTGCACACATCCGTTTCGGCACCATCTCATGAGCAGCCCTGGGCAGTGCAGAAAGCGAGGCCCAGGTGAGGCTGTCAGACCCAGGAGGGCCCTGACCTGTGTGCTTTCAGCCTCTGAGCCGCCCCTCTCCTGACTGCTTACCAAGCTGTATCGATACTGCAATCTGAGCATTGAAAAGTCACCAGGGGAATGCCGTTTCCGGGGATCTTACTGTGAACCTTCTGTTAAAGGTTGGATGTCGAATAATGACTTGCCTTTGAATGCAGGTACCAAACGGGCTCCCTGGGATAACTCATTCCATAGAAACGTTTTAAAATAATGCTCCCAACTAGCTATCCTTTACATGCTTTCTACTAAGAGGTGCTCTGCTCTCCTGTGCGCTTTAGTGATATGCCGTGTTTGCTTTGCATGCACTTGGGTTTTCAGAAGAAAACCGTGTTTGCAGGTACACTTGGAGCACGACATTCTTCTTCCTGTTAGTGTAGATGCTCCATGAGAGGAGATAATGCTCATGCATTTCTGTGTGTTTTGTGGGGAATAAAAGTAGCCGCCGGCTCTAGCAAACCTAGAAGATGCCCAAAAGGTGATACACGTGAAAATATGCGGCCACTGCCATAAACCGCCTTGTATTATGTGTGGCAAAGTGCTGTGTGTGCGCTGTCTATGGAGAAAATGAGTCTTCCCTATTTTCCCAAGAGGTAACACTTGAATAGACTTCAGAAGTTGTCTTATCTGCAAACGGTACCCTCCTTCCATTGTTTTGAGACGTTGTCATAGGAACTCACACATGTCATTGTTTTCTCAGTTAGAACCTCCAGGGTTTGTCATAGTCCCTGTGTGTCATCACAGCGTCTGGCTCCACTTGATTTAAAGCAGGAAGAGGCCAGCCACGTGGCCTCGCTGGTGCTTCCCAAGCACAGGGTCTCATGAGGGCGTGAGCACTTGGTTGGGAGACGTGCTGTTCTTCCTGATAGAAACCCTGTGGTGCCGTTCGCTAGTCTCCTGCGGCGTTTCTTCCACCCTACATGCACCCAGTTTCTGTTGGTTTTTAGTTTATTTATATTTTCCGAGACAGGGTCTTGCTCTGTCACCCAGGCTGGCATGCGGTGGCGTGATCCCTGGCTCAGGCGATCCTCCCCCCTCAGTCACCCGAGCAGCTGGGACCTGGGGCACGCACCAGCATGCCTGGCTAATTTTCTTTTCTTTGTTGCAGGGATGGGGGGTCTCGTTGTGTTGCCCAGGTGTGGCTCTGTTTTCTGGTGAGTGTACAGTGGGTTTTTATGGGGAACCTCTGTATTTGGGTCGGGGGTGTGGCATCCTGGTCAGGAAATGGCCCTCAGGCTTCCTTCCTGCCCAGCCAGGGTCACGAGTAGTGTCTCCACCTGGGCTGGTGTGTGTGTGCTGGCCAGTAGGGCTTAGTCCTGGACTGCAGACTGGTGCTGGTCCATGGTCTGTTAGGGACCGCGGGGTCATAGCCGGAGGTGAGTGGCGGGCGAAGTGAGCATGACCGCCTGAGCTCTGCCTCCTCTTGGATCAGCGGCAGCATTTAGATTCTCCTAGGCGCTGGGACCCTATTGTAAACGGCATGTGAAGGGATCTCGGAGGTGCTCCTTATGAGGATCCAATGCCTGACCTGAGGTGGAACAGTTGCATTTCAAAACCACCCCTCAGAAAAATTGTCTTCCGCGATACCCATCCCTGGTGTCGAGAAGGCTGGGGTCCTTAACCATCTGGAGGGATGTACCGTGTCAGACTCACTGTGGTCGACGGGCTGTAGGCCAGGTTTCGTGAGGTCACGTGTCGGCTTGTAGGACTTTCTCTGGCAGAGGTGCGAGTGACTTCTGTTCACTGTGAGAGGCTCATCTCAGGGGCTTCATGGCCTGGGGGATGGCAGCCTGTTTGAACTGATCGAGCAATCTCACGCTACCCTTATTTTCTGAAACACCCGTGAGTGACTTTTTCACACGTTCTTTGAAGCGGCGTCATGCCCGTGCTCCTTGGTAATGAGCGAATGCTTTTGTTGACCCCTCATCCCCTTTCTTTGGGGTGTGTTCCGGTCTCGGTTCTCACGCGTTCTGCTTCTACGGGAATCTCTGAAGCTGCTGAGTGTAGAAAGCACTGAGGAGGCTGTGCTCCCACCCCCGTGAGCCTTCCAGGCATCGTCCTCTCCCCTCAGCGAGGCGACGTCCATGGCACACCGAGGAGGCTGTGCTCCTGTCCCCCGTAAGCCTTCCAGGCGTCCTCCTCTCCCCTCCAGGGGGACAGGAGGAACCTTTCAAACCCTTCTTAAACTTGTTTCCATGTCTTTGTTTTAACAGATTTCTTTGCATCTTCTCCCTTATCCAGAAGTGAGGGTGTGAACGCTGAGTTATTCCCAGGAGTCAAGAAACCACACACAGCCCAAAGTGACATTTGTTTCCCCGAAATGATTTGTGTGTGTTCACCTTAAAATGCAGCTCAGTAAAACAGGTGTGTGTTTTGAGGAATGACTTGAAATTACCCTGGTAAAGATGTGACAGTTCCATTTCATCCAGTCTGTGCAGGTGTCCACAACCCCCTTCAGTGGTTGCGTGTGAGTTTATGTGACTTGGGGTTATTTATTTATTGATGTATTTACCTTTTATTATTTTTTTTTTTGAAGAACAAATATCTTGTTGCTGGGGACTTCAGAGGGTGTGCTGGGATTGTGTGGGGCGGACATCGGGGGCTTCAGTGTGTGGCCTCCTTGAAAAGACGTTCAAATTCAGGCTGAGCGTCCCTACTCCAAAATGCTCTGAAACCTGAACCATTCCGAGCTCTCCCTCATATGACACTCGCAGGAAATGCTCTTCAGAGCACTTTGGATTTCAGGCTAGGGATGCTCAACCAGAAAGCGAAATACTGCAAGAGCCTTCTTGCCCCAGGAGCTTGGATGAGGACATGTGGCCTGTGCCGGGCATCCGTGGCGTGCGAGGCAGCCTGGGCTCGCTGCACTGGTTTTTGTAGGAGCCACAGAAGGGAAGAGAGGGTCAAAGTGGCCACGCCTTGCTCCTGAGAAAGGCGGAGCAGAGGGAGGTGGGCGCGGAGGGCAGCAGTGGAGTCCCCAGCGTCCGGGGCTCCTGTCCCTGGTGGAGTTGAGAGCCTCCTCTAGTTGTGGCCTCTGCCCTGTCAGCAGCCACTGAGGTCTGGAGGGAGCTGGGGGCTGAGGGGGAGGAGGAAGGGACAGGCCTGCTTCTGGAGAGGGCTGGCGTCAACCTGTGCTAGCCTCGTGTGCTACTCCTGCGTCCGGTGTGCACGGCCGTGCCTCGTGCCTCGTGCCTCGTGCCTCGTGCCTCGTGGCGCAGCGGTTCCCGGGGTGCGCAGCACTCTTGTCTTGCAGTAACGGCTTTGTCTCCAACCCTTGGAGGCAAGTTACCTTTTCCCCCTCCCCCCTCCCCCACCCCCCACCCAGTGAAAAGAGGTAGAGAATCTTACAGAAATGCATTTGCTGGAATGTCTATTTTCCGATAAATCTGAAAGTATCTCCTAGTGAGTCTCGTGTGTAGAGTAAGGACAGTTCATGCATATCTTAAAGCAGGTACATCTAGCAACGGAGAGCATCCCGGTGCTAGGATGGAGTTTCCCACTAACTCTGGGAGTGGAATCTGTAGAGCCTCGGGTGCTTGCACCATGAGGTTAGCGAGGGTGCAGGTGCACCCACAGCCCTGCCTGTGCCGCGTCCCTTCTGCTATAGAGCATCTGCCGGGGCCTGCGGGGGTCGCCTGAGCGTTGCTGTTCCCTTTTTCACGTGAGCCTTTTTATCGAATACTAGGATAAACTTGACCTCACATACTTGGTGGGGAGAGAGAAAAGTATATATGGGACCTCTTTAATTCTATGTTGGAAAATAGATTTGGGCAAAATATTTCTGCATATGCGTGCTTGGTGGGCGTGGGGTTCCCTGCCGCACCCTGGGGCACGTTCGCCCGCACATTGTGATTTAATCTTGGGTCTATGGCAACAAAACTGTAGAAGTTGGCTATGACTGACTTTCTCAGATCTAGAAACAAACATACAATTGGAATCATCATCTATTGGACTTCTTTGTAAAACCTGATTTGAGCTATCATTTTTGCTTGGTATGTTAACAGTTTCAAACTCAAATGTCACAATGAGGAATTGTTACCATTTTGTTTTCGTATCAACATATTGCTTCGCCAAGTTTCTTCTCACTAATAGTTATCCTTCCTCTGAATGCGGCGTAATTGTTATAGAATTAAGAAAAAGGTTGGTTGGGCACGCTGGCTTATGCCCGTAATGTAATCGCAGCCCTTTGTGAGGCCAAGGAGTTCAAGAGCAGCCTGGACAACAGAGCAAGACACCCCACCTCTCTCACAACAGAAAAATTAGCTGAGTATGGTGGTGCGTGCCTGTGGTCCCTGCTACTCTGGAGTCCGAGGTGGGAAGAACACTTAAGGCTACGGTGAGCTGTGATTGCTCCACTGTACTCCAGTCTTGGTGACAGAGCCAAGACCCTGTCTCAGAAAGAAAAATGTAAAAAAAAAAAAAAAAATTCAGAAATGTCATTTTCTTCTTTAATCATCCCAAAAGAGAAATCGGTTTTTTCTAAGCGTGTTAAAGGGTAACTGATAAGATTCTTTCCTTGCATTGTTTCTCCTTTTCAAATATTTCCAGTATTCTGTCCACATCGTCTCTCATCATCTCGTTACAAAGGTGTCTTCGAGGTTAGTGGTGTTTCTGTGTTGCACCTTGGAGAACAGCCGGCATGAAACCTCTTACCACCACCGTGCGCATTGTAGTCCCAATTAAAATCCTCTCCAGAGACGCCTGTGCTGCTTATGAAAGCAGAACTTTGGTTGTGCTAACATGTGCATTCAGCTCATGGTTTTAAGTTCATATCTGAGATGATGCTGTAGAATTCATTAATCATATGGGATCAGTAATGATGGCAGGTAATTCTGGCTGATGTCATTTAGAGGATATTTTTCACTTCAAGTTACAGCTTCCTTTGTGATAGTCATTTTGGGATTCATTGAAATGTGTGCTTTATTTCACAGCTCAGATTTTCATTAGACATTTCATAGCATAGGATTTTGAAAGCCGATTTGGCAAAATCTTTCTAGCGAAATGTCTGACGTCAGAAGGAACAGCACTCAGAATTACTGGTAACTGTGGTCCATTTTCAGGCTGATGATAGAAGTCACTTGAACGGTCAGGGCTGCTTTGTGAGGCGGATGATGGGGTTTTTGAACCCTGACCCTCCTGACACGCCAGCTCTGGCCCTGGCCCTGGCCTTCTCTCCTCTCCACTGGGAGAAGAGAAGGTGCCAGCATCCACCTCACAGGCCATCGTGAGAACCCGGGACTAAGGGTTTGTGTTCCTCTTGCAGGTGGCGCCGCAGATGTGGGGGCCTGACGATATATACACACTGCAGGCTGCCAGTGTCGGGGTAATCCAGTTTTCGTCAAAAGGTGGGATTTGCTTTGCTCCCCTGCGGACCAGGTGCGGTGCTGCTGTTGCAGCAGGTGTGTGGATCCTCTTGGGTGGTCCTCAGGTGGACAAGGAGTCACCGATTCCGATTCCCAGGGTTAGATGTGAGCGGGGACCATGGACCTCATGTGTTCAGAGGGGAGAAGTAAAAAAGCTTCCCTTGTAATTCCAGGACCGTCTATCCCAGGAATGCCAAGCCCCACTGGCTTTCACCCGACGCTGTCGTAGGTGACGCCGCATGGAAATGAGGACCCGTGTGCCGCATACCTGAGCCAGTACCCGTCTCCCTCCAGGGCCGTGGCCGAGCCCTCCTGATTTCGCTGGGTTGCCAGCCTGGGGATCTGTAAGCCCAGCGACGCCTGCGGTCTCGGCCCCCCCTCCCCGTGGGGACAGGAGAGGTGGCTTCCAGGGGCTGGTGATGAATGCCTGAATGAAGCCGACTTGTGACTGCAGTTCTGTCTAAGGGCCTCCCCGGGTGTTAGATGTCAGTAAATGACACGTGTGTGTGTGGATCTCATGTGATGAGAGAAACAGTGGGGGAAACCAAAGCTTGTGGAGTCTGCAGGTGCTGGACTTGGGGATGTGTGCACCTGTGTACTTGGTGAGGGGCGTGAGGTCTGGAATGGGTGTGCACGTGTGTCACGTTTGTGCGTGTGTGGTGAGTGTATTTAGCAGGTGTGTGTGGAGTGAGCGTGTTCATGCGTGTGCCGTGTATGTTGGAGGGTGTGTGGAGTGTGTACACGCATCACATTTGGTGAGTGTATTTGAGGGTGTGTATGGAGTGCATAGAGGCGTTTGCGTGTATAGTATCGGGTGAAGGGGTGGCATGTGTGGAGTAAGCATGCACACGTGTGTGCTGTGTGTGGGGTTTCTACCTGCTCCTCCCCTGAGCCTGCTCCTGGGCCCTGCTGTCCTGGCAGCTTTACAGTTGGGTGTGTCTTTGATTCCGGAAGATTCTGGAACCCGATTCTGAAGCTGTGATCGCAAACTTGCAGCCCTGGGGGACGCTGGCCCGTGGAGCCGGCACGAGGATCTCTGTGCTGGCCTCTCCCTGGGCTGGGCTCCTCTGTCCACAGCAGAGCGTGTCCGATGATTGAACTGTGCGGGTCTGTGGCTCCCCAGCCTCGAGTCAGCCCTCGGTTCTGGTCCCGCCTCTGTTTTTCTTGCTGAGGGGCTCCGGGAAGTGGTGCCTGGGATGACGTTTTCACCCTGGGGTTGCTTCGCCTGCTGCCCAGGTGCTGGCTGCCTGAGCCCTGCTGCCGTCCTGGGTGGACGGGGCTGGCGCGGGGACATCCCTGAGCACCTGCGGGAAGGCAGGTTTAGGAAGTGCCAGAGGTGAGGGGCTTCCTCCCAGGCTTGATTTTCTGGAAAGTTCTGGGCCTCCTATTTTTCCCTAAGGGAAGTTAGAAACTGAGTTTCTCTTTAGGGGAACGTCTTTGCAGCGTCTGTTGTTAGAATGTTCTCCAGGTGTGGAATACCCGGGGCCGTGTGTGTTTGGGAACCTCCGTGTCCTGAGCGAATTCAGTAGGGGATGGAGAGAGGCCTCCCTCCTGTCAGCTTGGCCTCTGTTTCCAGCTTGTGAGTTGTGAGGGTTGGCGGCTGCTGGCATCCCAGGGAGAGTCAAACACTGGGTGGCGTGGGATGGGAACGTTCGCTCTGACAAGGTCAGTGGGAAAGCGTCTAAGCAAACGTCGCTGTTCTCCGGGCTCCTCGGGGTCGAGCTTGTTTGGTGGTGGTGAGGGAAAGCTACCCTTGCTCCTGTTCCTCGCCATCTGAATGGTGTCCAGGGCTTGTTCCGCCGGAGAGGTGATGCGCGTAGAATGGGGGTCAGGTCGCAGGCTCCGAGGTTGTTTGGAATCTGTCAACGGACTTCCTAAACACACAGGTGCTTGGTAAAGAGATGTTCCTGATTGGCTAAAACATCTCAACAGGACGTGATAGCTGGTGGTGGTTTCAAGACTACCACAATTTTCCTGTTCCTTTTTCAATGCCTGTTGGATAGGGGAGGATTGGCCTACTTTTCTTTTCCTGTCTGCGTACTTGACACTTTGTTTATTTGTGTGCTTATGTGGGTGTGCAGTTGACAGGATTTCGAAGCGGTCTCAGCCCTGGGGAGGCTTCAGGGCAGCCTCAGTGAGCGCTGAAGGGAGGCAGGGATTTGGGGGCTACCTCCTCCACAGGACGGACACCAAGGGCCAGAGGTCAGCAATCTCAGTGAGGTCACACAGACGGGCACACCCAGCACCCTGGCCCCTGTGCCTCTCCTTCACGTTTGTCTCTGCTCCAAGCTGCTCTCCTGGGTCATCACGGGCGATCTCTAGGCGCGTGCTTGGTTCTTGCAGAAGTGGTGTCTGGCTGTGGTCAGTGTGGGCTCTCAGGACTTCCATGTTTTTGGCTCCCATCAATATTGGGCAGTGTGGTGTATGTTTGTTTTGGAGTGGTAGATCCGGGTGGATTTTGGCTTTGCCAACTCATTTAATACCTGTTTCTCCTGTTTCTGTATCGGGTGTTCTCTGGTTAGAAGGGGGATGACGGTGTGGTGGAACGGCTTCTGGCTGTTGAGCCCCTGCTGAGAGCTGTTTGGCGTGCACACATCCGTTTCGGCACCATCTCATGAGCAGCCCTGGGCAGTGCAGAAAGCGAGGCCCAGGTGAGGCTGTCGGACCCAGGAGGGCCCTGACCTGTGTGCTTTCAGCCTCTGAGCCGCCCCTCTCCTGACTGCTTACCAAGCTGTATCGATACTGCAATCTGAGCATTGAAAAGTCACCAGGGGAATGCCGTTTCCGGGGATCTTACTGTGAACCTTCTGTTAAAGGTTGGATGTCGAATAATGACTTGCCTTTGAATGCAGGTACCAAACGGGCTCCCTGGGATAACTCATTCCATAGAAACGTTTTAAAATAATGCTCCCAACTAGCTATCCTTTACATGCTTTCTACTAAGAGGTGCTCTGCTCTCCTGTGCGCTTTAGTGATATGCCGTGTTTGCTTTGCATGCACTTGGGTTTTCAGAAGAAAACCGTGTTTGCAGGTACACTTGGAGCACGACATTCTTCTTCCTGTTAGTGTAGATGCTCCATGAGAGGAGATAATGCTCATGCATTTCTGTGTGTTTTGTGGGGAATAAAAGTAGCCGCCGGCTCTAGCAAACCTAGAAGATGCCCAAAAGGTGATACACGTGAAAATATGCGGCCACTGCCATAAACCGCCTTGTATTATGTGTGGCAAAGTGCTGTGTGTGCGCTGTCTATGGAGAAAATGAGTCTTCCCTATTTTCCCAAGAGGTAACACTTGAATAGACTTCAGAAGTTGTCTTATCTGCAAACGGTACCCTCCTTCCATTGTTTTGAGACGTTGTCATAGGAACTCACACATGTCATTGTTTTCTCAGTTAGAACCTCCAGGGTTTGTCATAGTCCCTGTGTGTCATCACAGCGTCTGGCTCCACTTGATTTAAAGCAGGAAGAGGCCAGCCACGTGGCCTCGCTGGTGCTTCCCAAGCACAGGGTCTCATGAGGGCGTGAGCACTTGGTTGGGAGACGTGCTGTTCTTCCTGATAGAAACCCTGTGGTGCCGTTCGCTAGTCTCCTGCGGCGTTTCTTCCACCCTACATGCACCCAGTTTCTGTTGGTTTTTAGTTTATTTATATTTTCCGAGACAGGGTCTTGCTCTGTCACCCAGGCTGGCATGCGGTGGCGTGATCCCTGGCTCAGGCGATCCTCCCCCCTCAGTCACCCGAGCAGCTGGGACCTGGGGCACGCACCAGCATGCCTGGCTAATTTTCTTTTCTTTGTTGCAGGGATGGGGGGTCTCGTTGTGTTGCCCAGGTGTGGCTCTGTTTTCTGGTGAGTGTACAGTGGGTTTTTATGGGGAACCTCTGTATTTGGGTCGGGGGTGTGGCATCCTGGTCAGGAAATGGCCCTCAGGCTTCCTTCCTGCCCAGCCAGGGTCACGAGTAGTGTCTCCACCTGGGCTGGTGTGTGTGTGCTGGCCAGTAGGGCTTAGTCCTGGACTGCAGACTGGTGCTGGTCCATGGTCTGTTAGGGACCGGGGTCATAGCCGGAGGTGAGTGGCGGGCGAAGTGAGCATGACCGCCTGAGCTCTGCCTCCTCTTGGATCAGCGGCAGCATTTAGATTCTCCTAGGCGCTGGGACCCTATTGTAAACGGCATGTGAAGGGATCTCGGAGGTGCTCCTTATGAGGATCCAATGCCTGACCTGAGGTGGAACAGTTGCATTTCAAAACCACCCCTCAGAAAAATTGTCTTCCGCGATACCCATCCCTGGTGTCGAGAAGGCTGGGGTCCTTAACCATCTGGAGGGATGTACCGTGTCAGACTCACTGTGGTCGACGGGCTGTAGGCCAGGTTTCGTGAGGTCACGTGTCGGCTTGTAGGACTTTCTCTGGCAGAGGTGCGAGTGACTTCTGTTCACTGTGAGAGGCTCATCTCAGGGGCTTCATGGCCTGGGGGATGGCAGCCTGTTTGAACTGATCGAGCAATCTCACGCTACCCTTATTTTCTGAAACACCCGTGAGTGACTTTTTCACACGTTCTTTGAAGCGGCGTCATGCCCGTGCTCCTTGGTAATGAGCGAATGCTTTTGTTGACCCCTCATCCCCTTTCTTTGGGGTGTGTTCCGGTCTCGGTTCTCACGCGTTCTGCTTCTACGGGAATCTCTGAAGCTGCTGAGTGTAGAAAGCACTGAGGAGGCTGTGCTCCCACCCCCGTGAGCCTTCCAGGCATCGTCCTCTCCCCTCAGCGAGGCGACGTCCATGGCACACCGAGGAGGCTGTGCTCCTGTCCCCCGTAAGCCTTCCAGGCGTCCTCCTCTCCCCTCCAGGGGGACAGGAGGAACCTTTCAAACCCTTCTTAAACTTGTTTCCATGTCTTTGTTTTAACAGATTTCTTTGCATCTTCTCCCTTATCCAGAAGTGAGGGTGTGAACGCTGAGTTATTCCCAGGAGTCAAGAAACCACACACAGCCCAAAGTGACATTTGTTTCCCCGAAATGATTTGTGTGTGTTCACCTTAAAATGCAGCTCAGTAAAACAGGTGTGTGTTTTGAGGAATGACTTGAAATTACCCTGGTAAAGATGTGACAGTTCCATTTCATCCAGTCTGTGCAGGTGTCCACAACCCCCTTCAGTGGTTGCGTGTGAGTTTATGTGACTTGGGGTTATTTATTTATTGATTTATTTACCTTTTATTTTTTTTTTTTTGAAGAACAAAAATCTTGTTGCTGGGGACTTCAGAGGGTGTGCTGGGATTGTGTGGGGCGGACATCGGGGGCTTCAGTGTGTGGCCTCCTTGAAAAGACGTTCAAATTCAGGCTGAGCGTCCCTACTCCAAAATGCTCTGAAACCTGAACCATTCCGAGCTCTCCCTCATATGACACTCGCAGGAAATGCTCTTCGGAGCACTTTGGATTTCAGGCTGGGGATGCTCAACCAGAAAGCGAAATACTGCAAGAGCCTTCTTGCCCCAGGAGCTTGGATGAGGACATGTGGCCTGTGCCGGGCATCCGTGGCGTGCGAGGCAGCCTGGGCTCGCTGCACTGGTTTTTGTAGGAGCCACAGAAGGGAAGAGAGGGTCAAAGTGGCCACGCCTCGCTCCTGAGAAAGGCGGAGCAGAGGGAGGTGGGCGCGGAGGGCAGCAGTGGAGTCCCCAGCGTCCGGGGCTCCTGTCCCTGGTGGAGTTGAGAGCCTCCTCTAGTTGTGGCCTCTGCCCTGTCAGCAGCCACTGAGGTCTGGAGGGAGCTGGGGGCTGAGGGGGAGGAGGAAGGGACAGGCCTGCTTCTGGAGAGGGCTGGCGTCAACCTGTGCTAGCCTCGTGTGCTACTCCTGCGTCCGGTGTGCACGGCCGTGCCTCGTGCCTCGTGCCTCGTGCCTCGTGCCTCGTGCCTCGTGCCTCGTGCCTCGTGCCTCGTGGCGCAGCGGTTCCCGGGGTGCGCAGCACTCTTGTCTTGCAGTAACGGCTTTGTCTCCAACCCTTGGAGGCAAGTTACCTTTTCCCCCTCCCCCCCTCCCCCCACCCCCCACCCAGTGAAAAGAGGTAGAGAATCTTACAGAAATGCATTTGCTGGAATGTCTATTTTCCGATAAATCTGAAAGTATCTCCTAGTGAGTCTCGTGTGTAGAGTAAGGACAGTTCATGCATATCTTAAAGCAGGTACATCTAGCAACGGAGAGCATCCCGGTGCTAGGATGGAGTTTCCCACTAACTCTGGGAGTGGAATCTGTAGAGCCTCGGGTGCTTGCACCATGAGGTTAGCGAGGGTGCAGGTGCACCCACAGCCCTGCCTGTGCCGCGTCCCTTCTGCTATAGAGCATCTGCCGGGGCCTGCGGGGGTCGCCTGAGCGTTGCTGTTCCCTTTTTCACGTGAGCCTTTTTATCGAATACTAGGATAAACTTGACCTCACATACTTGGTGGGGAGAGAGAAAAGTATATATGGGACCTCTTTAATTCTATGTTGGAAAATAGATTTGGGCAAAATATTTCTGCATATGCGTGCTTGGTGGGCGTGGGGTTCCCTGCCGCACCCTGGGGCACGTTCGCCCGCACATTGTGATTTAATCTTGGGTCTATGGCAACAAAACTGTAGAAGTTGGCTATGACTGACTTTCTCAGATCTAGAAACAAACATACAGTTGGAATCATCATCTATTGGACTTCTTTGTAAAACCTGATTTGAGCTATCATTTTTGCTTGGTATGTTAACAGTTTCAAACTCAAATGTCACAATGAGGAATTGTTACCATTTTGTTTTCGTATCAACATATTGCTTCGCCAAGTTTCTTCTCACTAATAGTTATCCTTCCTCTGAATGCGGCGTAATTGTTATAGAATTAAGAAAAAGGTTGGTTGGGCACGCTGGCTTATGCCCGTAATGTAATCGCAGCCCTTTGTGAGGCCAAGGAGTTCAAGAGCAGCCTGGACAACAGAGCAAGACACCCCACCTCTCTCACAACAGAAAAATTAGCTGAGTATGGTGGTGCGTGCCTGTGGTCCCTGCTACTCTGGAGTCCGAGGTGGGAAGAACACTTAAGGCTACGGTGAGCTGTGATTGCTCCACTGTACTCCAGTCTTGGTGACAGAGCCAAGACCCTGTCTCAGAAAGAAAAATGTAAAAAAAAAAAAAAAAATTCAGAAATGTCATTTTCTTCTTTAATCATCCCAAAAGAGAAATCGGTTTTTTCTAAGCGTGTTAAAGGGTAACTGATAAGATTCTTTCCTTGCATTGTTTCTCCTTTTCAAATATTTCCAGTATTCTGTCCACATCGTCTCTCATCATCTCGTTACAAAGGTGTCTTCGAGGTTAGTGGTGTTTCTGTGTTGCACCTTGGAGAACAGCCGGCATGAAACCTCTTACCACCACCGTGCGCATTGTAGTCCCAATTAAAATCCTCTCCAGAGACGCCTGTGCTGCTTATGAAAGCAGAACTTTGGTTGTGCTAACATGTGCATTCAGCTCATGGTTTTAAGTTCATATCTGAGATGATGCTGTAGAATTCATTAATCATATGGGATCAGTAATGATGGCAGGTAATTCTGGCTGATGTCATTTAGAGGATATTTTTCACTTCAAGTTACAGCTTCCTTTGTGATAGTCATTTTGGGATTCATTGAAATGTGTGCTTTATTTCACAGCTCAGATTTTCATTAGACATTTCATAGCATAGGATTTTGAAAGCCGATTTGGCAAAATCTTTCTAGCGAAATGTCTGACGTCAGAAGGAACAGCACTCAGAATTACTGGTAACTGTGGTCCATTTTCAGGCTGATGATAGAAGTCACTTGAACGGTCAGGGCTGCTTTGTGAGGCGGATGATGGGGTTTTTGAACCCTGACCCTCCTGACACGCCAGCTCTGGCCCTGGCCCTGGCCTTCTCTCCTCTCCACTGGGAGAAGAGAAGGTGCCAGCATCCACCTCACAGGCCATCGTGAGAACCCGGGACTAAGGGTTTGTGTTCCTCTTGCAGGTGGCGCCGCAGATGTGGGGGCCTGACGATATATACACACTGCAGGCTGCCAGTGTCGGGGTAATCCAGTTTTCGTCAAAAGGTGGGATTTGCTTTGCTCCCCTGCGGACCAGGTGCGGTGCTGCTGTTGCAGCAGGTGTGTGGATCCTCTTGGGTGGTCCTCAGGTGGACAAGGAGTCACCGATTCCGATTCCCAGGGTTAGATGTGAGCGGGGACCATGGACCTCATGTGTTCAGAGGGGAGAAGTAAAAAAGCTTCCCTTGTAATTCCAGGACCGTCTATCCCAGGAATGCCAAGCCCCACTGGCTTTCACCCGACGCTGTCGTAGGTGACGCCGCATGGAAATGAGGACCCGTGTGCCGCATACCTGAGCCAGTACCCGTCTCCCTCCAGGGCCGTGGCCGAGCCCTCCTGATTTCGCTGGGTTGCCAGCCTGGGGATCTGTAAGCCCAGCGACGCCTGCGGTCTCGGCCCCCCCCTCCCCGTGGGGACAGGAGAGGTGGCTTCCAGGGGCTGGTGATGAATGCCTGAATGAAGCCGACTTGTGACTGCAGTTCTGTCTAAGGGCCTCCCCGGGTGTTAGATGTCAGTAAATGACACGTGTGTGTGTGGATCTCATGTGATGAGAGAAACAGTGGGGGAAACCAAAGCTTGTGGAGTCTGCAGGTGCTGGACTTGGGGATGTGTGCACCTGTGTACTTGGTGAGGGGCGTGAGGTCTGGAATGGGTGTGCACGTGTGTCACGTTTGTGCGTGTGTGGTGAGTGTATTTAGCAGGTGTGTGTGGAGTGAGCGTGTTCATGCGTGTGCCGTGTATGTTGGAGGGTGTGTGGAGTGTGTACACGCATCACATTTGGTGAGTGTATTTGAGGGTGTGTATGGAGTGCATAGAGGCGTTTGCGTGTATAGTATCGGGTGAAGGGGTGGCATGTGTGGAGTAAGCATGCACACGTGTGTGCTGTGTGTGGGGTTTCTACCTGCTCCTCCCCTGAGCCTGCTCCTGGGCCCTGCTGTCCTGGCAGCTTTACAGTTGGGTGTGTCTTTGATTCCGGAAGATTCTGGAACCCGATTCTGAAGCTGTGATCGCAAACTTGCAGCCCTGGGGGACGCTGGCCCGTGGAGCCGGCACGAGGATCTCTGTGCTGGCCTCTCCCTGGGCTGGGCTCCTCTGTCCACAGCAGAGCGTGTCCGATGATTGAACTGTGCGGGTCTGTGGCTCCCCAGCCTCGAGTCAGCCCTCGGTTCTGGTCCCGCCTCTGTTTTTCTTGCTGAGGGGCTCCGGGAAGTGGTGCCTGGGATGACGTTTTCACCCTGGGGTTGCTTCGCCTGCTGCCCAGGTGCTGGCTGCCTGAGCCCTGCTGCCGTCCTGGGTGGACGGGGCTGGCGCGGGGACATCCCTGAGCACCTGCGGGAAGGCAGGTTTAGGAAGTGCCAGAGGTGAGGGGCTTCCTCCCAGGCTTGATTTTCTGGAAAGTTCTGGGCCTCCTATTTTTCCCTAAGGGAAGTTAGAAACTGAGTTTCTCTTTAGGGGAACGTCTTTGCAGCGTCTGTTGTTAGAATGTTCTCCAGGTGTGGAATACCCGGGGCCGTGTGTGTTTGGGAACCTCCGTGTCCTGAGCGAATTCAGTAGGGGATGGAGAGAGGCCTCCCTCCTGTCAGCTTGGCCTCTGTTTCCAGCTTGTGAGTTGTGAGGGTTGGCGGCTGCTGGCATCCCAGGGAGAGTCAAACACTGGGTGGCGTGGGATGGGAACGTTCGCTCTGACAAGGTCAGTGGGAAAGCGTCTAAGCAAACGTCGCTGTTCTCCGGGCTCCTCGGGGTCGAGCTTGTTTGGTGGTGGTGAGGGAAAGCTACCCTTGCTCCTGTTCCTCGCCATCTGAATGGTGTCCAGGGCTTGTTCCGCCGGAGAGGTGATGCGCGTAGAATGGGGGTCAGGTCGCAGGCTCCGAGGTTGTTTGGAATCTGTCAACGGACTTCCTAAACACACAGGTGCTTGGTAAAGAGATGTTCCTGATTGGCTAAAACATCTCAACAGGACGTGATAGCTGGTGGTGGTTTCAAGACTACCACAATTTTCCTGTTCCTTTTTCAATGCCTGTTGGATAGGGGAGGATTGGCCTACTTTTCTTTTCCTGTCTGCGTACTTGACACTTTGTTTATTTGTGTGCTTATGTGGGTGTGCAGTTGACAGGATTTCGAAGCGGTCTCAGCCCTGGGGAGGCTTCAGGGCAGCCTCAGTGAGCGCTGAAGGGAGGCAGGGATTTGGGGGCTACCTCCTCCACAGGACGGACACCAAGGGCCAGAGGTCAGCAATCTCAGTGAGGTCACACAGACGGGCACACCCAGCACCCTGGCCCCTGTGCCTCTCCTTCACGTTTGTCTCTGCTCCAAGCTGCTCTCCTGGGTCATCACGGGCGATCTCTAGGCGCGTGCTTGGTTCTTGCAGAAGTGGTGTCTGGCTGTGGTCAGTGTGGGCTCTCAGGACTTCCATGTTTTTGGCTCCCATCAATATTGGGCAGTGTGGTGTATGTTTGTTTTGGAGTGGTAGATCCGGGTGGATTTTGGCTTTGCCAACTCATTTAATACCTGTTTCTCCTGTTTCTGTATCGGGTGTTCTCTGGTTAGAAGGGGGATGACGGTGTGGTGGAACGGCTTCTGGCTGTTGAGCCCCTGCTGAGAGCTGTTTGGCGTGCACACATCCGTTTCGGCACCATCTCATGAGCAGCCCTGGGCAGTGCAGAAAGCGAGGCCCAGGTGAGGCTGTCAGACCCAGGAGGGCCCTGACCTGTGTGCTTTCAGCCTCTGAGCCGCCCCTCTCCTGACTGCTTACCAAGCTGTATCGATACTGCAATCTGAGCATTGAAAAGTCACCAGGGGAATGCCGTTTCCGGGGATCTTACTGTGAACCTTCTGTTAAAGGTTGGATGTCGAATAATGACTTGCCTTTGAATGCAGGTACCAAACGGGCTCCCTGGGATAACTCATTCCATAGAAACGTTTTAAAATAATGCTCCCAACTAGCTATCCTTTACATGCTTTCTACTAAGAGGTGCTCTGCTCTCCTGTGCGCTTTAGTGATATGCCGTGTTTGCTTTGCATGCACTTGGGTTTTCAGAAGAAAACCGTGTTTGCAGGTACACTTGGAGCACGACATTCTTCTTCCTGTTAGTGTAGATGCTCCATGAGAGGAGATAATGCTCATGCATTTCTGTGTGTTTTGTGGGGAATAAAAGTAGCCGCCGGCTCTAGCAAACCTAGAAGATGCCCAAAAGGTGATACACGTGAAAATATGCGGCCACTGCCATAAACCGCCTTGTATTATGTGTGGCAAAGTGCTGTGTGTGCGCTGTCTATGGAGAAAATGAGTCTTCCCTATTTTCCCAAGAGGTAACACTTGAATAGACTTCAGAAGTTGTCTTATCTGCAAACGGTACCCTCCTTCCATTGTTTTGAGACGTTGTCATAGGAACTCACACATGTCATTGTTTTCTCAGTTAGAACCTCCAGGGTTTGTCATAGTCCCTGTGTGTCATCACAGCGTCTGGCTCCACTTGATTTAAAGCAGGAAGAGGCCAGCCACGTGGCCTCGCTGGTGCTTCCCAAGCACAGGGTCTCATGAGGGCGGGAGCACTTGGTTGGGAGACGTGCTGTTCTTCCTGATAGAAACCCTGTGGTGCCGTTCGCTAGTCTCCTGCGGCGTTTCTTCCACCCTACATGCACCCAGTTTCTGTTGGTTTTTAGTTTATTTATATTTTCCGAGACAGGGTCTTGCTCTGTCACCCAGGCTGGCATGCGGTGGCGTGATCCCTGGCTCAGGCGATCCTCCCCCCTCAGTCACCCGAGCAGCTGGGACCTGGGGCACGCACCAGCATGCCTGGCTAATTTTCTTTTCTTTGTTGCAGAGATGGGGGGTCTCGTTGTGTTGCCCAGGTGTGGCTCTGTTTTCTGGTGAGTGTACAGTGGGTTTTTATGGGGAACCTCTGTATTTGGGTCGGGGGTGTGGCATCCTGGTCAGGAAATGGCCCTCAGGCTTCCTTCCTGCCCAGCCAGGGTCACGAGTAGTGTCTCCACCTGGGCTGGTGTGTGTGTGCTGGCCAGTAGGGCTTAGTCCTGGACTGCAGACTGGTGCTGGTCCATGGTCTGTTAGGGACCGCGGGGTCATAGCCGGAGGTGAGTGGCGGGCGAAGTGAGCATGACCGCCTGAGCTCTGCCTCCTCTTGGATCAGCGGCAGCATTTAGATTCTCCTAGGCACTGGGACCCTATTGTAAACGGCATGTGAAGGGATCTCGGAGGTGCTCCTTATGAGGATCCAATGCCTGACCTGAGGTGGAACAGTTGCATTTCAAAACCACCCCTCAGAAAAATTGTCTTCCGCGATACCCATCCCTGGTGTCGAGAAGGCTGGGGTCCTTAACCATCTGGAGGGATGTACCGTGTCAGACTCACTGTGGTCGACGGGCTGTAGGCCAGGTTTCGTGAGGTCACGTGTCGGCTTGTAGGACTTTCTCTGGCAGAGGTGCGAGTGACTTCTGTTCACTGTGAGAGGCTCATCTCAGGGGCTTCATGGCCTGGGGGATGGCAGCCTGTTTGAACTGATCGAGCAATCTCACGCTACCCTTATTTTCTGAAACACCCGTGAGTGACTTTTTCACACGTTCTTTGAAGCGGCGTCATGCCCGTGCTCCTTGGTAATGAGCGAATGCTTTTGTTGACCCCTCATCCCCTTTCTTTGGGGTGTGTTCCGGTCTCGGTTCTCACGCGTTCTGCTTCTACGGGAATCTCTGAAGCTGCTGAGTGTAGAAAGCACTGAGGAGGCTGTGCTCCCACCCCCGTGAGCCTTCCAGGCATCGTCCTCTCCCCTCAGCGAGGCGACGTCCATGGCACACCGAGGAGGCTGTGCTCCTGTCCCCCGTAAGCCTTCCAGGCGTCCTCCTCTCCCCTCCAGGGGGACAGGAGGAACCTTTCAAACCCTTCTTAAACTTGTTTCCATGTCTTTGTTTTAACAGATTTCTTTGCATCTTCTCCCTTATCCAGAAGTGAGGGTGTGAACGCTGAGTTATTCCCAGGAGTCAAGAAACCACACACAGCCCAAAGTGACATTTGTTTCCCCGAAATGATTTGTGTGTGTTCACCTTAAAATGCAGCTCAGTAAAACAGGTGTGTGTTTTGAGGAATGACTTGAAATTACCCTGGTAAAGATGTGACAGTTCCATTTCATCCAGTCTGTGCAGGTGTCCACAACCCCCTTCAGTGGTTGCGTGTGAGTTTATGTGACTTGGGGTTATTTATTTATTGATTTATTTACCTTTTATTTTTTTTTTTTTGAAGAACAAAAATCTTGTTGCTGGGGACTTCAGAGGGTGTGCTGGGATTGTGTGGGGCGGACATCGGGGGCTTCAGTGTGTGGCCTCCTTGAAAAGACGTTCAAATTCAGGCTGAGCGTCCCTACTCCAAAATGCTCTGAAACCTGAACCATTCCGAGCTCTCCCTCATATGACACTCGCAGGAAATGCTCTTCGGAGCACTTTGGATTTCAGGCTGGGGATGCTCAACCAGAAAGCGAAATACTGCAAGAGCCTTCTTGCCCCAGGAGCTTGGATGAGGACATGTGGCCTGTGCCGGGCATCCGTGGCGTGCGAGGCAGCCTGGGCTCGCTGCACTGGTTTTTGTAGGAGCCACAGAAGGGAAGAGAGGGTCAAAGTGGCCACGCCTCGCTCCTGAGAAAGGCGGAGCAGAGGGAGGTGGGCGCGGAGGGCAGCAGTGGAGTCCCCAGCGTCCGGGGCTCCTGTCCCTGGTGGAGTTGAGAGCCTCCTCTAGTTGTGGCCTCTGCCCTGTCAGCAGCCACTGAGGTCTGGAGGGAGCTGGGGGCTGAGGGGGAGGAGGAAGGGACAGGCCTGCTTCTGGAGAGGGCTGGCGTCAACCTGTGCTAGCCTCGTGTGCTACTCCTGCGTCCGGTGTGCACGGCCGTGCCTCGTGCCTCGTGCCTCGTGCCTCGTGCCTCGTGCCTCGTGCCTCGTGCCTCGTGGCGCAGCGGTTCCCGGGGTGCGCAGCACTCTTGTCTTGCAGTAACGGCTTTGTCTCCAACCCTTGGAGGCAAGTTACCTTTTCCCCCTCCCCCCTCCCCCACCCCCCACCCAGTGAAAAGAGGTAGAGAATCTTACAGAAATGCATTTGCTGGAATGTCTATTTTCCGATAAATCTGAAAGTATCTCCTAGTGAGTCTCGTGTGTAGAGTAAGGACAGTTCATGCATATCTTAAAGCAGGTACATCTAGCAACGGAGAGCATCCCGGTGCTAGGATGGAGTTTCCCACTAACTCTGGGAGTGGAATCTGTAGAGCCTCGGGTGCTTGCACCATGAGGTTAGCGAGGGTGCAGGTGCACCCACAGCCCTGCCTGTGCCGCGTCCCTTCTGCTATAGAGCATCTGCCGGGGCCTGCGGGGGTCGCCTGAGCGTTGCTGTTCCCTTTTTCACGTGAGCCTTTTTATCGAATACTAGGATAAACTTGACCTCACATACTTGGTGGGGAGAGAGAAAAGTATATATGGGACCTCTTTAATTCTATGTTGGAAAATAGATTTGGGCAAAATATTTCTGCATATGCGTGCTTGGTGGGCGTGGGGTTCCCTGCCGCACCCTGGGGCACGTTCGCCCGCACATTGTGATTTAATCTTGGGTCTATGGCAACAAAACTGTAGAAGTTGGCTATGACTGACTTTCTCAGATCTAGAAACAAACATACAGTTGGAATCATCATCTATTGGACTTCTTTGTAAAACCTGATTTGAGCTATCATTTTTGCTTGGTATGTTAACAGTTTCAAACTCAAATGTCACAATGAGGAATTGTTACCATTTTGTTTTCGTATCAACATATTGCTTCGCCAAGTTTCTTCTCACTAATAGTTATCCTTCCTCTGAATGCGGCGTAATTGTTATAGAATTAAGAAAAAGGTTGGTTGGGCACGCTGGCTTATGCCCGTAATGTAATCGCAGCCCTTTGTGAGGCCAAGGAGTTCAAGAGCAGCCTGGACAACAGAGCAAGACACCCCACCTCTCTCACAACAGAAAAATTAGCTGAGTATGGTGGTGCGTGCCTGTGGTCCCTGCTACTCTGGAGTCCGAGGTGGGAAGAACACTTAAGGCTACGGTGAGCTGTGATTGCTCCACTGTACTCCAGTCTTGGTGACAGAGCCAAGACCCTGTCTCAGAAAGAAAAATGTAAAAAAAAAAAAAAAATTCAGAAATGTCATTTTCTTCTTTAATCATCCCAAAAGAGAAATCGGTTTTTTCTAAGCGTGTTAAAGGGTAACTGATAAGATTCTTTCCTTGCATTGTTTCTCCTTTTCAAATATTTCCAGTATTCTGTCCACATCGTCTCTCATCATCTCGTTACAAAGGTGTCTTCGAGGTTAGTGGTGTTTCTGTGTTGCACCTTGGAGAACAGCCGGCATGAAACCTCTTACCACCACCGTGCGCATTGTAGTCCCAATTAAAATCCTCTCCAGAGACGCCTGTGCTGCTTATGAAAGCAGAACTTTGGTTGTGCTAACATGTGCATTCAGCTCATGGTTTTAAGTTCATATCTGAGATGATGCTGTAGAATTCATTAATCATATGGGATCAGTAATGATGGCAGGTAATTCTGGCTGATGTCATTTAGAGGATATTTTTCACTTCAAGTTACAGCTTCCTTTGTGATAGTCATTTTGGGATTCATTGAAATGTGTGCTTTATTTCACAGCTCAGATTTTCATTAGACATTTCATAGCATAGGATTTTGAAAGCCGATTTGGCAAAATCTTTCTAGCGAAATGTCTGACGTCAGAAGGAACAGCACTCAGAATTACTGGTAACTGTGGTCCATTTTCAGGCTGATGATAGAAGTCACTTGAACGGTCAGGGCTGCTTTGTGAGGCGGATGATGGGGTTTTTGAATCCTGACCCTCCTGACACGCCAGCTCTGGCCCTGGCCCTGGCCTTCTCTCCTCTCCACTGGGAGAAGAGAAGGTGCCAGCATCCACCTCACAGGCCATCGTGAGAACCCGGGACTAAGGGTTTGTGTTCCTCTTGCAGGTGGCGCCGCAGATGTGGGGGCCTGACGATATATACACACTGCAGGCTGCCAGTGTCGGGGTAATCCAGTTTTCGTCAAAAGGTGGGATTTGCTTTGCTCCCCTGCGGACCAGGTGCGGTGCTGCTGTTGCAGCAGGTGTGTGGATCCTCTTGGGTGGTCCTCAGGTGGACAAGGAGTCACCGATTCCGATTCCCAGGGTTAGATGTGAGCGGGGACCATGGACCTCATGTGTTCAGAGGGGAGAAGTAAAAAAGCTTCCCTTGTAATTCCAGGACCGTCTATCCCAGGAATGCCAAGCCCCACTGGCTTTCACCCAACGCTGTCGTAGGTGACGCCGCATGGAAATGAGGACCCGTGTGCCGCATACCTGAGCCAGTACCCGTCTCCCTCCAGGGCCGTGGCCGAGCCCTCCTGATTTCGCTGGGTTGCCAGCCTGGGGATCTGTAAGCCCAGCGACGCCTGCGGTCTCGGCCCCCCCTCCCCGTGGGGACAGGAGAGGTGGCTTCCAGGGGCTGGTGATGAATGCCTGAATGAAGCCGACTTGTGACTGCAGTTCTGTCTAAGGGCCTCCCCGGGTGTTAGATGTCAGTAAATGACACGTGTGTGTGTGGATCTCATGTGATGAGAGAAACAGTGGGGGAAACCAAAGCTTGTGGAGTCTGCAGGTGCTGGACTTGGGGATGTGTGCACCTGTGTACTTGGTGAGGGGCGTGAGGTCTGGAATGGGTGTGCACGTGTGTCACGTTTGTGCGTGTGTGGTGAGTGTATTTAGCAGGTGTGTGTGGAGTGAGCGTGTTCATGCATGTGCCGTGTATGTTGGAGGGTGTGTGGAGTGTGTACACGCATCACATTTGGTGAGTGTATTTGAGGGTGTGTATGGAGTGCATAGAGGCGTTTGCGTGTATAGTATCGGGTGAAGGGGTGGCATGTGTGGAGTAAGCATGCACACGTGTGTGCTGTGTGTGGGGTTTCTACCTGCTCCTCCCCTGAGCCTGCTCCTGGGCCCTGCTGTCCTGGCAGCTTTACAGTTGGGTGTGTCTTTGATTCCGGAAGATTCTGGAACCCGATTCTGAAGCTGTGATCGCAAACTTGCAGCCCTGGGGGACGCTGGCCCGTGGAGCCGGCACGAGGATCTCTGTGCTGGCCTCTCCCTGGGCTGGGCTCCTCTGTCCACAGCAGAGCGTGTCCGATGATTGAACTGTGCGGGTCTGTGGCTCCCCAGCCTCGAGTCAGCCCTCGGTTCTGGTCCCGCCTCTGTTTTTCTTGCTGAGGGGCTCCGGGAAGTGGTGCCTGGGATGACGTTTTCACCCTGGGGTTGCTTCGCCTGCTGCCCAGGTGCTGGCTGCCTGAGCCCTGCTGCCGTCCTGGGTGGACGGGGCTGGCGCGGGGACATCCCTGAGCACCTGCGGGAAGGCAGGTTTAGGAAGTGCCAGAGGTGAGGGGCTTCCTCCCAGGCTTGATTTTCTGGAAAGTTCTGGGCCTCCTATTTTTCCCTAAGGGAAGTTAGAAACTGAGTTTCTCTTTAGGGGAACGTCTTTGCAGCGTCTGTTGTTAGAATGTTCTCCAGGTGTGGAATACCCGGGGCCGTGTGTGTTTGGGAACCTCCGTGTCCTGAGCGAATTCAGTAGGGGATGGAGAGAGGCCTCCCTCCTGTCAGCTTGGCCTCTGTTTCCAGCTTGTGAGTTGTGAGGGTTGGCGGCTGCTGGCATCCCAGGGAGAGTCAAACACTGGGTGGCGTGGGATGGGAACGTTCGCTCTGACAAGGTCAGTGGGAAAGCGTCTAAGCAAACGTCGCTGTTCTCCGGGCTCCTCGGGGTCGAGCTTGTTTGGTGGTGGTGAGGGAACGCTACCCTTGCTCCTGTTCCTCGCCATCTGAATGGTGTCCAGGGCTTGTTCCGCCGGAGAGGTGATGCACGTAGAATGGGGGTCAGGTCGCAGGCTCCGAGGTTGTTTGGAATCTGTCAACGGACTTCCTAAACACACAGGTGCTTGGTAAAGAGATGTTCCTGATTGGCTAAAACATCTCAACAGGACGTGATAGCTGGTGGTGGTTTCAAGACTACCACAATTTTCCTGTTCCTTTTTCAATGCCTGTTGGATAGGGGAGGATTGGCCTACTTTTCTTTTCCTGTCTGCGTACTTGACACTTTGTTTATTTGTGTGCTTATGTGGGTGTGCAGTTGACAGGATTTCGAAGCGGTCTCAGCCCTGGGGAGGCTTCAGGGCAGCCTCAGTGAGCGCTGAAGGGAGGCAGGGATTTGGGGGCTACCTCCTCCACAGGACGGACACCAAGGGCCAGAGGTCAGCAATCTCAGTGAGGTCACACAGACGGGCACACCCAGCACCCTGGCCCCTGTGCCTCTCCTTCACGTTTGTCTCTGCTCCAAGCTGCTCTCCTGGGTCATCACGGGCGATCTCTAGGCGCGTGCTTGGTTCTTGCAGAAGTGGTGTCTGGCTGTGGTCAGTGTGGGCTCTCAGGACTTCCATGTTTTTGGCTCCCATCAATATTGGGCAGTGTGGTGTATGTTTGTTTTGGAGTGGTAGATCCGGGTGGATTTTGGCTTTGCCAACTCATTTAATACCTGTTTCTCCTGTTTCTGTATCGGGTGTTCTCTGGTTAGAAGGGGGATGACGGTGTGGTGGAACGGCTTCTGGCTGTTGAGCCCCTGCTGAGAGCTGTTTGGCGTGCACACATCCGTTTCGGCACCATCTCATGAGCAGCCCTGGGCAGTGCAGAAAGCGAGGCCCAGGTGAGGCTGTCAGACCCAGGAGGGCCCTGACCTGTGTGCTTTCAGCCTCTGAGCCGCCCCTCTCCTGACTGCTTACCAAGCTGTATCGATACTGCAATCTGAGCATTGAAAAGTCACCAGGGGAATGCCGTTTCCGGGGATCTTACTGTGAACCTTCTGTTAAAGGTTGGATGTCGAATAATGACTTGCCTTTGAATGCAGGTACCAAACGGGCTCCCTGGGATAACTCATTCCATAGAAACGTTTTAAAATAATGCTCCCAACTAGCTATCCTTTACATGCTTTCTACTAAGAGGTGCTCTGCTCTCCTGTGCGCTTTAGTGATATGCCGTGTTTGCTTTGCATGCACTTGGGTTTTCAGAAGAAAACCGTGTTTGCAGGTACACTTGGAGCACGACATTCTTCTTCCTGTTAGTGTAGATGCTCCATGAGAGGAGATAATGCTCATGCATTTCTGTGTGTTTTGTGGGGAATAAAAGTAGCCGCCGGCTCTAGCAAACCTAGAAGATGCCCAAAAGGTGATACACGTGAAAATATGCGGCCACTGCCATAAACCGCCTTGTATTATGTGTGGCAAAGTGCTGTGTGTGCGCTGTCTATGGAGAAAATGAGTCTTCCCTATTTTCCCAAGAGGTAACACTTGAATAGACTTCAGAAGTTGTCTTATCTGCAAACGGTACCCTCCTTCCATTGTTTTGAGACGTTGTCATAGGAACTCACACATGTCATTGTTTTCTCAGTTAGAACCTCCAGGGTTTGTCATAGTCCCTGTGTGTCATCACAGCGTCTGGTTCCACTTGATTTAAAGCAGGAAGAGGCCAGCCACGTGGCCTCGCTGGTGCTTCCCAAGCACAGGGTCTCATGAGGGCGGGAGCACTTGGTTGGGAGACGTGCTGTTCTTCCTGATAGAAACCCTGTGGTGCCGTTCGCTAGTCTCCTGCGGCGTTTCTTCCACCCTACATGCACCCAGTTTCTGTTGGTTTTTAGTTTATTTATATTTTCCGAGACAGGGTCTTGCTCTGTCACCCAGGCTGGCATGCGGTGGCGTGATCCCTGGCTCAGGCGATCCTCCCCCCTCAGTCACCCGAGCAGCTGGGACCTGGGGCACGCACCAGCATGCCTGGCTAATTTTCTTTTCTTTGTTGCAGAGATGGGGGGTCTCGTTGTGTTGCCCAGGTGTGGCTCTGTTTTCTGGTGAGTGTACAGTGGGTTTTTATGGGGAACCTCTGTATTTGGGTCGGGGGTGTGGCATCCTGGTCAGGAAATGGCCCTCAGGCTTCCTTCCTGCCCAGCCAGGGTCACGAGTAGTGTCTCCACCTGGGCTGGTGTGTGTGTGCTGGCCAGTAGGGCTTAGTCCTGGACTGCAGACTGGTGCTGGTCCATGGTCTGTTAGGGACCGCGGGGTCATAGCCGGAGGTGAGTGGCGGGCGAAGTGAGCATGACCGCCTGAGCTCTGCCTCCTCTTGGATCAGCGGCAGCATTTAGATTCTCCTAGGCGCTGGGACCCTATTGTAAACGGCATGTGAAGGGATCTCGGAGGTGCTCCTTATGAGGATCCAATGCCTGACCTGAGGTGGAACAGTTGCATTTCAAAACCACCCCTCAGAAAAATTGTCTTCCGCGATACCCATCCCTGGTGTCGAGAAGGCTGGGGTCCTTAACCATCTGGAGGGATGTACCGTGTCAGACTCACTGTGGTCGACGGGCTGTAGGCCAGGTTTCGTGAGGTCACGTGTCGGCTTGTAGGACTTTCTCTGGCAGAGGTGCGAGTGACTTCTGTTCACTGTGAGAGGCTCATCTCAGGGGCTTCATGGCCTGGGGGATGGCAGCCTGTTTGAACTGATCGAGCAATCTCACGCTACCCTTATTTTCTGAAACACCCGTGAGTGACTTTTTCACACGTTCTTTGAAGCGGCGTCATGCCCGTGCTCCTTGGTAATGAGCGAATGCTTTTGTTGACCCCTCATCCCCTTTCTTTGGGGTGTGTTCCGGTCTCGGTTCTCACGCGTTCTGCTTTTACGGGAATCTCTGAAGCTGCTGAGTGTAGAAAGCACTGAGGAGGCTGTGCTCCCACCCCCGTGAGCCTTCCAGGCATCGTCCTCTCCCCTCAGCGAGGTGACGTCCATGGCACACCGAGGAGGCTGTGCTCCTGTCCCCCATAAGCCTTCCAGGCGTCCTCCTCTCCCCTCCAGGGGGACAGGAGGAACCTTTCAAACCCTTCTTAAACTTGTTTCCATGTCTTTGTTTTAACAGATTTCTTTGCATCTTCTCCCTTATCCAGAAGTGAGGGTGTGAACGCTGAGTTATTCCCAGGAGTCAAGAAACCACTGGGAAAGATGTGGCAGTTCAATTTCATCCAGTCTGTGCAGGTGTCCACAACCCCCTTCAGTGGTTGCGTGTGAGTTTATGTGACTTGGGGTTTTTATTTATTGATTTATTTTTTTATTTTTGAAGAAAGAAAATCTTGTTGCTGGGGACTTCAGAGGGTGTGCTGGGATTGTGTGGGGCGGACATCGGGGGCTTCAGTGTGTGGCCTCCTTGAAAAGACGTTCAAATTCAGGCTGAGCGTCCCTACTCCAAAATGCTCTGAAACCTGAAACATTCCGAGCTCTCCCTCATATGACACTCGCAGGAAATGCGAGTGTGTTTTTAAAACAGATTTGGATGAGTTGCTTTCTGTACAACACACCTGGACAGACGGAGGCTGGTTCTCCACAATGGCACCAGAGACTTTTGGGACAGACCCTCAGGGCACAGCACCAGCTCCCTGGGAGAAAACGGTGCCTGTGGGATGGAGGAAAGAAGAGGCAAACCGTGCTGAGGTGTGAACGGCAGTTTGCTCTTAGACATAACACACATGCCTTCCGGAAGTTTCCACGAAGCACCGTTAAAGCCACCAGTGTGGACGGGTCCTGAGATCAGGAGACCCAGAACAGACTGGTATTTGAAACCCTTCGTGTGCTGCAATCTCTTTGAAGAGGACCACAAGTTGTCTGTTAATTATGTTGTAAAATTAATTTTTTATTAAGTGCCATGACGTTTTTGTGTGGGGGGTGTAGGGCTGGTGTGTGACAGTAAAACAGATGCAGTGACACAGCTGGTAGGTGTTGGTTCTGGGCCCCAGTTGGGCAGTTGTATGAAAACAAACAAAAAATTCTCGACAGTGGTATGAACCGAAACACCTGGATTTCGTGTTTTCATGTAATTAACATGAAGGCACACATTTGTATGTTAAACCCACATTTTTCTACATGTAGTAAAATTCACACCTTTAAGTATTTAGCATAGAAACAGCTGTGCAGCATCTTCTCCCTGCCCACAGCCACCCGGATGTTCTGAGTGGAAACTGCGCTGCCGTGGGCTTTGTGAGTGGTGAGCCGTACACAGATATGCACTGTTTGCTGTGTCCGCTGACGCGAGCCCTGGTCAGTTCTGTTTCAGGTGGATGCTTTCGTTTGTACTTCGCTTCTCTTGTTATGTTTGTAAGTTCAGTAAACTTGGGACCAATGGTGAGAGTAGGCGTAGAGGAGTGTGGTGTCATCAATTAAGGAAAATCCACGCTCGCCAGGCGTTGCAGAAGGAGGAGGCGTGCAGGGTTCCACTGCCTGCATGAGCCATGACTGCTGAGGGCCTCTGGGCAGCAGCTTATCTGGGCTACTTCGAAATGCAGATTCCTGGGCACAGACCTGAGAGGCCCTGGAGTGACCACCCTCCAGGGATTCCACCCAAACTTGGCCATCTTGTCTCTTGGCAAGTCACCCGTGCCCGGCTGTCTCATTGACATGCCTGGCCATCACAGAGTTAGCTTAGTCATCTGCACAGTTGGTGTGGGTGTGCTGATGGGTGTACCGGGCTGACCCGTCTTCCTTTCTCCCCCTATGAAGTGTTTGAAAGTCTGTTATCCTACCCTGTCCTCTCCCTGTCCTCAGTGGGTAAAAACAGGAGGTTCATTTTCACTTGGAGATGAGGAAAATTCTGAAGTCTCGTAAAGCAGCCAGGACCATCTTCAGAATCATCTTTGTTCCAATCAGCTCTGATATTTTCAGTTGGAAAGACTTTTCCTCAAACACTTTGCATTCGTTCTGTATGAGAAGTGCTGTAGACTTTCCTGTTGGCTTAGTAATTAGTATCTGTTCTGTTGTCCATCACAACTGTATATATTTTCATTCTGAGACATGTTGAGTCAGCCTTTGCAGTCCAGAGGGATTTCATGTGTGTTCATAGAAGCTTCCATCAGAAACCACATTCCAAATAGCTGTGGACATAGAACCTGCTTGTGACTTTGGGAATTGGCAAAGTCAAATTCTATCTCGATTTGAGGCTTTAGGAGCTTTAGAAATTTTGAAATTAGAAAATGAAAATGTGACAAAATTAAGTGTATTTAAAAGAAAAGAGATGTTATGCTGCGGGTTTTAAGTGCTGTGATGCATTATTTGGTTACCTTTAAGGATGTCATGTTCCACCCAAGTTACAAATACAGGAAATAATTTAAATATAAGGTGACCCCTTCAGAACATCCTGGATTTGGTCTTGATCTTCTGCCCTTGAAAATGTGATTTGTGTTTTTTGAAAATATTGTTGTCCTAAACTGTGTGTCTAGACCATCTCATCTGAATTGCTTTGGAAACATCTGCAAGGGCATCTTTATATTCTTGGGTATAGAGTGATAGACACCATTATGCTTTAAAATAGTGAAAGTCCTATAGAGCAGTTTTTCTTAAACGAATGAGCTATTGTTAGAAATCAAGGGGTGGGTGTAGCAAGTTACAGAATCTCTCAGTGAAAGTGATTATTTAAAATAGAAATTGAGAGAGTGCAATGCATTCTTAGTTTTTAAAGTAAAATGCCAATAGAGAACGTTTTGTTCGCAAGAATGTAAAATGTTACGTCTTTGTTTAGGATTTAAGGATAGTAATTTGTTTCTGAGATCTTTGTGACTGAGATTTGAAATATTAACTACGGTTTATCATCAGTGTTTTATACACATGCACGTATACATATATATGTAAGGTATGTAAAAGGAAAATAAGCATATATGTATTTACATTTATATACCCTTCTATAATGTGTATACTTCTAGTCACATATAGGTCTAAGTGACTATGACTTTATTTGATGACCCTGAGGGTAATTAAATAATTTTCCTGCTCTTAGCCTTGCTTTTGCATCTGAGCAGGGACCCTGCGAAGTGTGCCTACCGCGTTCCAGGCCTTACACAGCCTGTGCCAGGTTTTGGAAGCTGAAGTTTGTCTGCAGCCACTTCGGGAAGCAGGTGGTTGCCAGGATTGCCTAGAGCTCCAGGCTGTCTCCAGTCCCAGCCTCCCTGGGGTAGAAGCTGCCCCACCAGGGGCCTGGACAGGGACGTTAGGACCTGGAGCCAGGGACTGCTCCGGAAGGAGGGCTTCTGTCACTGCTGGGCATGAGAACCGAGGACAGGAGGTGGAACCAGCCTCAGGCCAGTGCACGGCCTCCCGGGAGTGCTTGCGGGAAGCCCTAGCCACCCTTTTGCGACCCCACAGTGAGCACCAAACTCAGTGAGATCCCCTTGGCCCACCCCTCAGGTTCCTAAAATGGTTAGAGTTTCCTGGGCTGTGAATTTTTAAGTCTAGGCTAAAAAGTGCTGGGACAGACTCACAGGGTTCTTTACGTAGAAACGACGGGTATGCTGGTGACTCAGAGCAGGCACTGCATCCTCACTCCAGGGTCCTTTGTGCCAGGTGGAAACGAGCGTGTGGGTCACACAGAGTCCCTGCATCCTCACTCCAGGCACTGCTCTTTGGTTTCTAATTAATAAGCCTTGATAATGAAAATGTGTTCTCCCCAGAGTAGAGTTTCCGGTTATGGAGGCTTACCTGTAAATGCCGTGCCAGGTCAAATATGCTGAGATCTGGGCCAGGTCCTGCTTCCTGACCATGGCCAAGGCGGGTACTTCATTTGGGAGGTGACCCAGAGGGACATCTGAGAGGCCTGCCTGTCCCTGAGGGATGAAGCCGCTGGCCTTCACACACTGCTCCAGCCTCCATCAGTTCCTTCCTACCTGCAAACTGCCTGCTTTTATGTTGCCATCATTGGAGATGTGTTAGGGACTTCGTATGGAGCGACCCCCATAGGACGAGCAGATCGTGGAAAGGTGGGAACCAGGGCTGGGAGGGTGGTGACCACGGCCAAAATGAGAACCGTGTTGGGCTGGGAGGTCCATCTTCTGTCTAAAGTGTTTTTTAAAATAAAACTGTCTCAGGAGCATGAGAGGGCAGGCCACAGATGGGGAGAACGTATCTGTAAAAGACTCATCTGATAAAGGCTGTTATCCAAACCGCGCAAGGAACTCTCAAAATGCAACAAGAAAATGAACAACCTGATTAAAAATTGACCAAAGACCTGGACAGATATACCCCAACAAAGAAGATACACCGATGGCAAATCTACACGTGGAAAGATGGCCCGCGTCTTATGTCGTAGGGCGAGGCGCCACTGCGCACCCAGCAGCCTGGTCAATACTGGAACTCAGACACCATCTCGTGCTGGTGGGTGTGTGGGCATCAGGACCCTCACTCATCGCTGGGGAAAGTGGGGCAGCTGCGGCGGGAGGCAGCGTGGCAGTTTTCTGTGGAATTAAGCACTCTGACTGCAGAAGCAATCACGGTCCTGCACGTTTACTCAGAGGAGCTGAAAGTTTACTTCCGTGCAGAAATGTGCACACAGATGTTGACAACAGCTTTATTTATAATTGCCAAAACTAGAAAGGAACCAAGATGCGCTCCAGTAGGTGAATGGATAAACTGTGTTATGTCAAAACTGGGATATTATTCAGCACTAAAAAGAACTGGACCACTAAGCCATGAAAAGACACGGATCTTGAACGCATGTTGCTAAGTGAGCCTCCAATCTGGAAAGGCTGCCTGCTCTCTGAGTCCAACCACAGGACAGTGTGGAAAAGGCAAAGCTGTGGAGACAGTAAAATGGTCAGCAGCTGCCAGGGGTTGGGGAAGGGAGGGATGAATGGGAGGAGCATAGGGGGATGTGTAGGGTGGGGAAGCCACTCCGGGTGGGGCTTTCGTAGGGGATCCATGCCGTTCCACATCTCTGAAACCCACAGAGTGAGCAGCAGCAGGCCAAGCTCTCGTGTGAGCTGTGGACTCGGTGGTGGTGCTGTGTTGATGCGGGTCTGTCGGTCGTACAGACGTGCTGGTCCGGTAGGGGCAGGAGAATGATGGAAGCTTTGCCTGTGCTGGGGAAGGAGATATGTGAGGACTCTGTACTTTCCTCCTGATTTTGCTATGAATTGAAAACTGCTTTTAAAAACATCTCTTGAAAAGGCAAAGTGCTAGCCAGATAGCATCTGTGTGAAGGTGTGGCCTATGTTCTACTCTCAGGATTTCCCTGTTAGAATACACATATCTAAATTATTCAGAAGTTAAACCTTTGCATTAAGTAACTCACTACAAAGTTAATTACAGCATCAGCTTGAGCACTGCCAGGATAGCCAGGATCCTGTATATTGACCAGCTTCTCTAGGAGTCAGGCTTTGGGGGGCAGAGAGGAAGTGAGATCTGTAAGCCTGTGGCAGGGAGCCGGCAGGGATGTTTTTTTTTTTTCTTACATCAGTTTTCCTTATCACTGTGGCCTTCATAGACTTGGGGAGTCAGGAGTCCCCACTCTTGGGCACCTCAGAAACCAAAGGCTGCTCCTAATCCTCATGCTCCAGATGCCTCAGGGGGAGGTACCTGGGTTGTTGGGTGCAGTTCCCTTATTTGCTACTCAGTGGAATTGGCCCACAGCATTTCTGGTTGTTTTTAAGAGCTGATGCTTGAGCTGCTTAAAATCACATATGGATATTGATTTACCTGTAAAAGTTAAGAATGGAATTTGAGCTCAAAGATTTGTGAAAATGCTCAGTTTGTGTACTGATACATACATTACATTTGTGAAAACATCTAAAAGTCCAGGATTTATATTAAACACTTCTTGATTTTTGTAATATCTACCTGTCATATTTCCATTTGATTAATAGATGTCAGAGGGCTTAAATTTTGAGTGCCTGAATTCACTGAATTTAAAACTTCTTACATCAAATGTAATTGAACTGAATGTAGCCAACAGTGCATGCTTTTGTAAGTATTGATTAAAAAATATATAAAAACACATATGAACATGCAGATGGGGGCAACATCTTTGTTTTCTGAGAAGACAAATTTTTAAAAAGCTAAGGGGTCTTATAACTTTTTAGTTTCCAACTTATTTGCCCTAAAGTTGAAAGTTTGGCAGCAGCAGATTGACAGCAGCAGAAGAGGAGATCCTGCGCAAGCGCAGGCTCTGGGAGCAGCGGGGTGAGTGCCGGAAGGAGCTGGCTGGAGGCAGAGCAGGGAGGTGCTCAGGCAGGCCAGGATGGCCTCAGGGCACGCGGCTCAGCCAGTGAGAAAGGGCTCACATTTCCTGGAGAGCCCTTGTCTCTGCCCACGGAAAACCCAGACTCCTTCCAACTGGGATGTGCATCTTATATAAAAGTTGTTACTCCCAGAAAGGAAGCCAGTGGATATAGAATTTTTTTGTATGCAGAAATTACTTTACATTTGTTTCTAACTTTATCCTTTTCTTCCCTCGTCTTAGTGTCTAGTAACTTTCTGCAGGTAACACGCACATCTTAGGAGAGAGCTGTATTTCAGTTGCTGTTGGCTCTGATGTGACTTTGTGGTGTCTGAGGTTCTGCCCAGAGCGTGGCGCTCTCTGCTGAGTGTTGCCTGTTGAAGGCCCGTGTGGAAACTTTCCCTGTAAGCTCGTCGACCCCAGCAGTCTTGGTTCAGAAACCTTTGGACTCGCTGAGACTTCACACAGCCTTCTAAATTTTCTTTTCATTTTAGTGTTCCCCATTCATTCAGATGTTTTCCAGAATGTAAGTAAGCTGCTGAATGCAGGGTGGGGGGTGCCCTCCGTTGGCCCTGGGGAGAAGCATCGCTGTTTCTCCGGATGGAGCTTCCCGCCCGCCATGACGTGCTCCAAGATGGAGCGGGTTCTTTGGCAGAAGTAACCATCAAAGGCCCACCTCTCAGCGGCAGGGTGGCTGTGGGTATGCGACCTCACGGCCATGCCGGCCCCTTCCCGTCAATGGCACCAAGGAGAGGAGCAGGGGGAGGCCTGGGATATGTGCTTCCGAGACTGTGTCATCCGTTTGTAACTAGACATGCAGAGATAGTGTTGGAGATAAGCAGGACACAGTGTCTCTCCCTAATAAGCGCAGGCGTGCCCTTGAGAGGGTCAGGTTTCTGTGCGGTTGATCCAGACTCAGCCTGGCTGTGGCAGTGCAGGTGACTGCTGGGCTGTGGCAAGGCTGCACCCATTGTCCATCTGAAATGGCCCCATTCCCAGGCTCGCTGTGCCAGCTGGGTGCCCAGGCCTGACTTCCTGCCAGGACGGAGGCCCCATGTATGTGGGGGACGGGGGGAGGTGGGGGTCCTGCTTTATTGCCGTATCCAATACCACACAGGGTCAGCACTCAGGAAACATGTGCTATGTGGGTCAGCGATTGAGTTCAGAAACCTGGAAAACTCAGCAGTGCAGGCTTCGGGTATGACCTGTCCAGCCCTCGGGCTCTTTCTCTGAATTTCTTTCCATGACATCCTCCTCATCCCAAGGACCCCTGTCCCCGCGTGACTATTGGCAACTTCAGAGCTTCCTCTGCCTCGCCTCCCAGGCCCTGGTGTGGCTGGGGCAGCTAGTGGCTGTGCAGACCCCACAACCAGTAGATCGTAGGTGCCAACGGCTTGGTCCTGGGTTACCTGAGCCAAGGACTCCAGTGCACGGCTGGATCAAAAGGCCTTGGGTTGCAGAGAGGGTGGTTGGATATTGAAGGACAATCTGGAAAGGAGAAAGGGAAATGGGTGTGCTGGATGGGCAACTGGAGAAGTCTGCAGAGCCTGGGACCCGGTGCAGTTGCAGAGCTGGCATGGGGAACCCGGTGACACAGCCAGCGTGCAAGTGGGCAAAGTCAAAGGCTTCAGACCGACATGGAGGGGCTGGTCTAAAACGATCCTCCTTTTCCTTTAATCCTAGCGACTGCTGGCTTACTGGGTGGGGGAATGAGATCTGTGGTGGCGGCGAGGAGAGACAGGGATTTTAATTAAACCCCTCTTTCTGGGAGAGGGGAGTAGCCGTCTCCGTAGAACGGTGAAGCATTGTCATCTCAGGCAGCTCAGGCTGCTGTAACGAAACACCATTGACTGAGTGGCTTATGAACAACAGGAATTTCTCACAGTTCTAGAGGCTGGAAGGCGGGATCAGGGTGCCACACAGGTGGGTTCTGGTGCGGGCCACTTCCTGGTTCATGCACACCTTCTCTCTGACCCAGACACAGTGGGAGGGTGACGGATTTGCTGGGCTCCTTTCTGAGGCACAAACCCCATTCATGGGGCTCCAGCCTTGGGAACTCATCACCTCCCAAAGACCACCTGACAGCATCGCATTGAGGGTGAGGATTTCAACCTGTGTTTTGGGGGACAGGCAGGCAGTTCCTAACCATCACTCTCTTTGTGTATTTCTGACTCAACATTGAGTCTGCATTCGGCTCTCTGCGAGACAGAGCCTGTAAGCATGTCCACATCGGGGGCAAGGTAGCTGCCAGGGGTGCGAGAACAGGGTTTCAATGTCAGTCGGAGCTGCTTTCCTGGCACATGTACTCATAAGCTATCCTGGCAACATTTGCTCTTCACGAAGAGTCGATCAGGCAGTGGGGGCAGCGGGCGTTGTTGCCAGAAGCTTGGAACTGATGGGCAGCAGAGAAGGGGCAGAGGTCACGACCTTGGGGGTTCAGTGCCAGGTGTCTGCCCTGTGTAGGCCTCACACCTGTGACTGTGCAGGGACTGAGCAGACCGGGGCTTGCTGTCCAGTGTGGCTCTCATGCAGATGATTATCGGGGTGTGCTTTCTATATAATGTTCCCTCAACCCCATGCCCACCCCACCAGTTTCTGTGCCTAGCAGAAATCATGCTGCATCTCTTTGATAGGAAGCTCTGAGTTGTCTATCGAGGTGTAGGAATAGCACGATTTGGCTCAAGTCAAAATACTTTGCAGTGAAGATGCATGGAAGAGGATTCTAGGCTTCCATTTGACGTTTTAGACTGCCTGAGTGTTACAGGACTGTCTTGCTTGTTAAAAAGCACCAGATGGGAAAGGGTACTGGTTAATAAAGGAGACTTTTTACATTAGCACAGAGAGGGTAGCTTTTGAGACAAATTCAGCGTAACGTAGGTGTGTGTGTGAGCCGTCAAAGGGACCATCTCTCTGCTGGCGACACATGTTTTCTGGTATTGGTTTTGTTCTGAAAAAGGATGAGTGGCATTCGGTAGAGTCATTCCAAAATTCACCTGGAAGGCGTCCACATGGTACCTTGTTTTCTCCTGACATTCGGGCACCACGAGGAATTATTCTTGTCTTCAGCACAAGCAGGAGACTTTTCCTGAACACCTGCTCCTCTTTGGCATTGTGGGTGTGAAGGGCTCAGAGTGACCCTGTCTTCATGGAGCTTTCAGACACCACGGGGGACAGTGTGGCATGAGTGTCAGGCTCGGGTGGGACAGAGGCTTTCCCCAGAAAACAGCTGTGGATTCCAGAACGGCCCTCGACCCCTCCTCCCTCTGTTCCTCCACGTCATATTTGAATTAAGGCTGTTCTATCATAGCGGGGGTGTCATGTTAACTGGAAGTGTGCTTTTCTTCTGGGCAGCAAATAAATTAGTGGTATGTTTGCCAAGGACAGCGAGATTTGATTTGATGAATCCAGTGGGGAAAAGGAGAAGGGGCTTGGCTGGGTGGGGACTGGTTTAAGCACACACCATTCTTGGTGCCATCACTTTCTGCAGCTGAACCCTGCGTACGTGTCCCATTAATCTTGCTAGTCCAGTGTTACTGGGTCCTGGGAGTGGTGCCATCTTGGCTCACTGCAACCTCCGCTTCCTAGGTTCAAGCAGTTCTCTCTGCCTCAGCCTCCTGAGTAGCTGGGATTATAGGTGTGTGCCACCACGCTTGGTTAATTACAAAAATGTTTAATATAGGCAGGATTTTGCCATATTGGCCAGGCTGGTCTCGAACTCCTTACCTCAAGTGATCGGCCCACCTTGGCCTCCTAAAATTCTGAGATTGCAGGCTTGAGCCACTGCGCCCGGCCCGATCCTGACATCTTCTAAAGCTGCCTTCATGAACCAAAAGCCAGTCTATGTTTGAAAATCAGGCTTGAAGAGCCTAGGAGGAGAGGGATATACTTCAGCTAAGTAAGTAACTATGCATATGTTAAAAATATGGGCCAAAACCTACCCCAAATGTTAACTCTTCTGCTTTGTGTTTTGTATCCATTTATGGTTATTCTTTCAGTATTAAGATTTTTAAAGATTCTTTTGATAATTATGGATGAATTACTATTAAAACTGAGCTGCATTTGTAACACTTTAAAGAACTAATTGGATGACATTATTTTTCTCGGACGCATTTTGGATAGTTACATAATTAATGTTTATCTCTTTGCCAGAAATCTTTTTTTTTTTTCCCCAGAACAGAAACCTGAAAAGAAACATTCCTTTGCAGTAAGTGCTATTTCACTGTGTGACAATCAATTTTTGAATGTGAGAACACGATCGTGTATTTTTGGGATAATTCTTGCTTAATAGTGATAATGCTAAGTGTTGAAATTATGGAACAATTTGTTTCTTTGAAAATTACTATTCTCCTGCTCACCAGGTGGGAGCTGATGAGAACGTGGATGTAAAAATTAAATTATATTTAGCTTGTATAAAATAAGTTAAAAAAAAAAACTTTTTTGTTTTGTGCTACTACTGAAGTTGCTTAGCTGTGGAAATGAGGTTATTGCAGGCACCTAGAATTGTATCTCCTTCACTTCCATGATGGGAAGAAATTCTCCAACAAGCACAGGAATCTGACTTTCTGATACTGAGACTCCTAGGCATGAAGTCCCATGGAAGGGGTGGTGATTACGTGAGTGTTGGCGTTGATGTGGGCACCCTCCAAGCCGGACGCGGGAGTAGGGATAGGTGAGCGTTGGCATTGATGTGGGCGTCCTCCAAGCCGGACGCGGGAGTAGGGATAGGTGAGCGTTGGCGTTGATGTGGGCGTCCTCCAAGCCAAGAGCAGGGAAGGGCAGAAAGAACAGGCCCCTCAGGAGCCATGAGAAAATAAAGTGTTGGCAGCAGTGGTAAGGGTTGGTGTCAGGGGCCAGGAAGAGGTGGCGAAGGGGGCATGTGCCTCAAGGCAGCCCTGGAACCCACGGTCCCTGCGGTCCCTGCAGTGAGGTCTGGTCTGCAGGGGATGTGAACGGCCACACGGGGAGGCCCACAGACAGCCTGGACTTGGCTGCCTCAGAACTCTGGTGGACGTTGCAAATAGCCCCACAGGGTTGCAGTGCACATTCCTCGGACAGAAAGAAGATGCTTGGAACTGTTCCAGGCACGAAGCCAGTGCCCTGTGAATAGTGGCCGCTGCTGTCGTGACTGAGTGCCATCCAACTGGGGCCATTTGCTCTGCTCAGTTCACTTAATTGGGCCAGGAATGGGGTTGCCCTGCCTTCAACAACCTTGACGCATTGAACGAGGACTCAGTTGATAATATACTCTGTAAATACGCTCTCTCGGCTAGAGTGAGCAAAGCCCAGGGAGCGGGTGGTTCTTCAGTATTAGACAGGTGTTTGTGGCAGGGCCAGCTGTGCGGCTGCCAGAGCGAATGTGACCAGGAAGCCTCTCCCCCCGGAGGTGGCCAGCATTCCTGTTAAACGTGGCGTAGGCAGAAGGTGGGCGCTGCTGGGGAACTTGCTCATGTTCCTGTTTTCTGATTGGAAATTCAAGGTTTCTGCACATCCTACATCGAAGTTGTACATTGCTAAGACTGTACACATTTCAACACTTGTGTTTTTTTTTCTGCTTTTCGGATCTATACAACCTGGCATTTGGCCGTGGCTTCCAGGACAGGCTGGATGCAGAGTGAAGTCCTCTCTGCACTGTCGATGTTTGCAGATGTCTTTTTGTATAAACTTTTTCTTGAGACTTTCAATTGCCATGCACATAACTCTACCAGTTACAATCGTGAGCTAACAGGGGTTTTTGGTTTTACTTGGATGAATGTTTAACATTTGTATGCTAGATTTGGGGGTGGAGGTCATTTATCTGCTTTTCATTTCCTCCTTGGTTATACTTAGTGACTTTCAGGTAAAGTGTGGAAGGCGTGGTACAGTGTGAATTGCAGGTCGCACTGTGGTGCAGTGGACGAGAGACGCGGGCTGCAGTGGTGTGCACAGTGCATGAGAGAAAAGAGACTTCCATCCTCAAGGGAAACACACAACAATTTAAAAAACTGATGATCTAGCTTACATGAGGTCCAACAAATTCAGTTTGCAAAGTTTAACTTCTAAGTTAATTTAGTAATTTTTCCCCTAAGTCATTAAGTTAGTAGCTTATGTTCAAATATATTTTTTTGTCTAAAGCAAGTCATAAATTCTAAAATGAATGACTAAAGATGTAATAATTTAGGCATACAGCACCTGAAGAGAAAATTGACAGTATGCTAAAATATTGGATACAGATGCTTAAAAAATATAATGTAGCATTCTTCCAATGCATGTGCTTTTAGCATGTAACTTGGTGAGTGGTTTTGAGCTATGTTTGTAGGAATGTGTATCTTTGAATACTTCAGGGCACCACTGCAGATGTGTGCGTGAGATGTGTAAATACTGAATGTTCTTCTCCCTTCCCTTAAATGAAAAGCATTAGCTCTCTTTTTTGTATTTTTATTTTATTTTTATTTTTGGAAGTAGACTCTTGCTCTTGTTGCCCAGGCTGGCATGCAGTGGTGCAATCTCGGCCCACTGCAACTTCTGCTTCCAGGGTTGAAGTGATTCTCCTGTCTCAGCCTCCTGAGTAGCTAAGATTACAGGCACCCACTACCATGCCCGGCTAATTTTTGTGTTTTTATTAGAGATGGGGTTTTGCCATATTGGCCAGGTTGGTCTCAAACTCCTGACCTCAGCTGTGATCTGCCCACCTCGACCTCCCAAAATGCTGAGATTACAGGCGTGCACCACCGTGCCCAGCCAGTTCCCTTCTGTACTGATTTATACAGTTTTTGCTTTTTTTTTGAGAAGTGGTCTCACTCTGTCGCCCAAACTGGAGTGCAGTGACGCAAACCTTGGCTGACTACAGCCTTTACCTCCTGGGCTCAGGTGATCCTCCCATCTCAGCTTCCTGAGTAGCTGGGAATAGACACATGTCACCACGCCCAGCTAATCCTTTTTTTTTTTTTTTTTTTTTTTTTTTTTTTTTTTTGTAATTTTAGTAGAGACAGGGTTTTGCCATGTTTTCCAGGCTGGTCTCAAACTCCTGGGCTCAAGCGATCTGCCTGCCTCGGCCTCCCAAACTGCTGACATTACAGGCGTGAGCACCACATCTGGCAGTTTTTTTTTTTTTTTGGTCCTTCCAGGATTAGAAGTCGATTTTCAGAAAACCCTTCACACTTGCAAACTTAATTTTCCATAATAATATGCCTCTAGGATAAAAACAAGACAGAAACAAAGAAGTATGTGTGGACTGCAGTTAAAAATTTTCAACACAACATAGCTTACGAGAGGTGACATTTACAAAGAGCAGGAGGGCCCGTTCAGTGCCTTCCAGGCATTGGCAATGGCGGTCTGTGGGCGACCCTAAAGTGTGCAGCGTCCTGAGATGTGATCGTGGTGCTCACGCTTTTACCGAGGGCCTCGCAGGAGTACCGGAGGCGGCTCTTCTGCAGGCGGCCAGCCAGGCGGCAGCTGCTGGAGAAGGAACAAACGGTAGAAGACAGACGTACACGATGTTATTGTGGCAGAGAGGTTAAAAGCAGGCTCACTTTGTTCTTCAAGTTTTAAATAACTAATAATGAAGTCCTTAAATATGTATTGCGTTTCTGGATTTTACAGCAGTTGTGGGTGTGTCTGTCTCTCTAGCTCCCGTTTGGGTGCTCCCTGTGAAGAGATCTCAGAGATGCCACCTTTCTTTGTTGAGGTGACAGTGTCTGGAGAGCTGTGAACCCCGCGGTGAGGGGCGGGTGACTGACCTGGGGGGAGGCTGGGTCAGCGTGGGGATCCACCCCCACTCCACCTTCCTGTAGGGAATCCAGTTGTAAGTCTTTATGATATGGGTAAAAGGAACCTGGAAGAGGTGTTATTTTTTAAGAAGTAAGTGCCATGCTCTTTTTTCCTCATTCTTCTCCGTGTTTAAGCAGCATTGAAGGATAAGGCACTACTAGCATGTTTGTTTGGAAACGATCTTGTTGGTTATTTTACATTGAATATGATACTAAGGTTGCCTGGTAACAGAAGTTTCCCTTAACAACATGGAACTCTGTTGAATCTATTGTCCCATTGGCTAAGCCTTCTGAAGTCAGTGCGGTGGCAGCTGAAGAGGCCGCTTCCCCTTGGAGGAAGCCCCTGGATTGGCAAGAGGCAAGGCCCTTGACTGAGGGAGTGAGGCCAGTTTGCAGGGACCCCACATGGCACCTGCGGCTCTCTCCTGCCCCCTGCTGGCTGGCCAAGCAGCTTCGCGACAGTGTGCTCAGTGTGAATGTTCACTGGGCAGGCCAAGGCTTTTGTTCCAGAAACACTGACTTCAGAAACGGCCGGCCGTGTGTGTGGAGCATGGCTTACGTGTGTCTTAAACCTCTTGAACAAAGCAAGTTGATGTTTCAAATGCAAGAAACATCATTTCCTCCCATTGCTTTCTTTCATTTATTTTAGCAGTGTGTTTCTTCTGTGTTAAGAATGAGCCAGATTTCCCCCTCACCCTTTTCTAGCTTGGCTTTATGTCAGTCACACTGGCCAGAACAGGGTAAATTTTTTAGCTTCTCTGCCTTAGGAAGAACCTGTCTTTATTGATTAAAAGTGAGAGGATATATCCAGTCCTTGGGGTCGTGTTTCTATCCCTGCTAGACTAGGGGAGTGGTGAGCACCATTTCTCTGGAGACTGCCTCTCCCGCCTGCGTTGAGTAGCGAGGCCGCAGGGTCAGCTGTGGGAGCCTGCAGGAAGGGGTTTGAGTGCCTGGTACGTACGAGCTCTGGGACAGAGGCGTGCCCACTGGGGGCCACTGCCTGGAACCACAGCCTTCCTGGTGAGACGAGAGGTTCTGAAGAGAGCCGAGATCATGCCCTCCTGGGCAGGCAGTTTCACCAATATGTGCTTTGGAAGGAGTGGATTCTGCCAGTCATGGGCGTGGTGCTGACACCCTCATGGTGGCCCCCTCCGGTCCCTGATAAGCTGACCCAGAGAGGGTCCTCATCTGCAAATGGGACAGTGGCCCCCTTGGCACATGGGGTTACATCAGTGACTTGGCCGCCTGGTGCCTCCTGGAGAGCAGCCGCTGGCCTTTACCTTAGATGTTCACGTCCAAACCAGCTCCAGAGTTTGCATGAAAACTCCCAGCCCTGTTGGAGACTCCTTAGTTCAGCTTGGCACAGAACCTCGGAAAACAGCAGTTCTGTTCCGGGTTCTTCCTTCAGAACTGAGTTCCAGTGCAGGGAAGGGAGCAGAGGGGCCGTGAGGTCAGCTGCAGCCTCCTGTGCCTCCCACTCGAGCTGAGGGCCATCTCTCTCCTGGGCTTCTCCCTGTCGTGTTCCCTGGTGCTCTACTGGCTTTGCAGAGGTTGGCAACGGCTCGTTCCATGGACTTCCTTGGGCCCCGCGCTTGACTCCTGTTCACTGAATGTCGTTAGGGTCCGGCCATCGCTGGCTTTGCTCTCCTTTAGCAGTTTCTAGATGTCCAGGCTTGAAACACTGCAGGCAGGCAGGGCCATGCTTGGGATCAGCCTTCTTCTTGTCAGTACTACTTTGACTAATTGCCTGAGGCACCGCCGGAGGGACTTGCTATTTTTAGAAGCTAATTCAGGTTTAAGACACCATCTAGGTAATGAGAGAGTTCAGGAAAGCTGTATCTGAGCTCCAGTAAAGGCGGACTCTTCCGTCCCAGCTGTCACTGTGTTTACACTCAGAGGAGCACACGATCGGGGGCGTGGCTCAGGTGTCAGCGCTGCGCTGTTCCACGCACCCACAGCAGCAGCCTGGTGGGACTAGAACTCAGACACGCTCGGGCACAAATCAGCCTCTTGGGAGAGCTGCTTACCTGCAGAATTCTTTTGTCATTAAGTGGTTGATGTCATTCTTTGAATGAGTGACAGTAATTCCCCACCTCAGGGTGGGCTGCGGGGGAGATTCAGTTGGAAAAATAACCCATAAGGCTTTGTGGCTCTGGGGGTCCTGATGCCCCACCCACATTTTCCTTCCCATGCCCGGGATTCTCTAAGACAAAGGGTAAGTCTTAAAGCCTTACGACATCCTAAGTCTTAGATCGCAATTAGAGAGAGAACCCAGTACAGGTGGAACAGTGACACCCTCAGAATTCTGCACTGGCCCTTCAAGAAGGCAGTTGTGGGCTCTTTGGACCCTTGACGGGCTTCTGTCCTCTGTCCTTCCTAAGCACAAAGATGGGAATTCTTCCCATTGCCTGTTTCTCTCCCCATCTCGGCTTCTACACAATGCAAAGTGGCCCGCTAACTAGAGCCCGTGTTCACTTTTGAACACATCAACCAATTATTTTGGGAGGAAAAGAATCTGCCAAAGAAACGAAGTATAGGTTGGAATGGTTTAATGAAGCCTGTATTTATTCAACAAAGTGTGTTTTAAAATTTCATCCGAAGATCTCAAGTGAAAATTTCCCAGTGGGTGTTAAACTTTGGTGCACAGACTCTCATGTGGCCCCCAGTCTCAAGTCCACACCCCCACTTCATGCTTTTACTCTTGGCTGAGTCCCATGGAGGCCGGTTAGGGAATCCTGCAGGATCAGCCCTTGACCAGGATGGCTGGCTGGCTGGAGAATACTGTGCTTATGTCATTCAGAGACAAGCATTTCTTGAGCGCCTGCTGTGGGTGCTTGGCCGGGTCCTGCTGATGGTGCAGTGGTGGAAGTCCAGCCCACAGTTCCTGCCCTCATGGAATTTGTAGCCTAGTGAGGACCGCAAGTCAAATAACCACGAGCTAACTGCAGGGAGAGACTCCAGGGTGATTTCTATGAAGAGAGGACATGGGGTGCCCCGAGAACCCCTGACAGACGAACTTTGCCATTAGAAACCAGGCGGCATTTTCGTGAGAAAATGACATTTCCCTCCTGGTCAGAGCTGAGGAAGGTGCCTGTGTGTGTTCCGTGGCTGCTGTGACCCTGACCACACACCTGGGGCTGGAAAATAATACTCACTGTCACACAGTTCTGGAAGGCAGGAGCCATGGACTGAGGCCAGTGTTTGCTCCAGGAGAGTCCCTCGTGGCCCATTCAGGTGCCCAGAGCTGCGGGCCTTGCCCGCCTTGTTCCCCGGTGCCGCCTCCTCCCATGTAGGTGTGCAGCATCCTGCTCCAGGGCCTCTACACCCCTCATCTGCTGATGCAAGTGGTGGCACTTAGGGCGCACCTGGGTAGTCCTCAGGATTCCTTTATCACCGCATGAGGGAACGTTCTCAGGTTCCAGGCATTAGGACCGGGATTCCTTTGGGGGCTGCTCTCCCGCCCACCACTGTACCTGAATGCACACAGCAGCCAGCATATCCAGAGGCCCCAGGAGGACCTGAGGTTGCTGGATCTAGAGCGGGACCTGGTATCAGAAGCAGGCGGGGCCAGGGATTCCCGAGAAAGTCTTGACGTGTACTTGAAGTGAGCCAAAGGGTTTTGAATGACTGGATCAGATTTATGTTTTTTATAGATGGGTCTCCAGTCTGTGTGAACAGATTGGAGGGTGCCGGGATGGGAGCTGAGGCCCAGGCAGAGGTTTTGCAGAGTCCCAGGAGAGGGTGCTGCAGCCCGGACTCGTGTGTGGGTGGGAAGGTGGCCGATGCATTTCTCTGCTGCTTTTCTCCCCACTGAGCTTGGGTCCTCGTGGAGGGCGGATGGCAGACATTTCACTTGGGGACCTGATGCCTATGCATCCGAAAGACTCCCCAGGCACCTGGGTCTAAGAACCACCGTCTGCCTTTGAGTAGAGTTTCTATAAACGTAACATTCACTGATGAATGGAAGATGGCCACAGATCTAAAATCACAGGGAGCTTTAATGGAAGAAAATAGAAGATCACAGCTGTTCCCATGGACTAAGCTGGTAGGTGAGAGCCCCCTAACTTCTCAGCTCACACCTAACGGTGTCCGTGTCTGGTGAAAGCTGCTTCAGCAGGGACAGAGAGCAGCGTGGAGTGAGCTGGCTTGTGGGGTCGTCTTTTCAGTCTCCTCTTATGGGTCCTGGGAGAAGGGAGCGGCAGATGGCCAGGCCCCCACCACAGGTCATTGAGGTCATCTCCAGGTGGCTGCCACGGTGGGGTGGGGGGGTTGGGGGCATGTTCACACCCACTCCAAGGGCACATCCCGGCTGCTGTACACCCTTCACCTCTGCGATGCTGGGACCGCATGCTCAGGCGCGGTGGGGGCCCTTGCTGCACTTACTCGTCGGGGAGCTCTGGGATGGTGGGTGCACCCTGGCCCTGGGCTGGAGTGACTGATCTCTGTGACCAGACCTGCGACCACATCAAGCAGTCCGCCAGCGGAACCAAGCGGCGCGTGTTCATCAAGTCCATGGGCGGCTACCGTGGCTACCTGGCCAACATGGGGGGCTCACGGCCGGAGCCGATGCCGCATACATTTTCGAAGAGCCCTTCGACATCAGGGATCTGCAGGTATGTGACGGGGGCTGGCCTAGGGGGACCGTCCCCTTTGGATCCACTCGGTGCTGTGGAGTGAAACATCGTATCTAGGGTGGTTTGCTTTTCGAGGGGGCATGGAGACAGGTACTACAGAACACGCCATGCTTGATGCCCTTCGCATTGCCCAGATGCCTCTCCCATGTGTCAGGTGAAGGCGGACGTGCCTGGTTGAGGACACCTTCTAGTCTCTTGTGTGAAACACGAGCTTGTTTTTTTGATGTAGTCTGTTGTGTAGTTAATGTTTTCTCACTTCTGTCACAAACGATTTGAGCGCCTCCGCTAACAATCACCACCCACGTCTGCAACTGGCTCTGAAGCTTGCTGCAGCTTCTTTTAAATCTTGAGGCCTCTGATGCTGCGTCTGCCTCTAAACTGACACACACACGGCCGTGGTTTTTTGGCATCTGTGGCTCTTTTAGGGAAGAGTGTCACCGAGCCTGGGGTCTGCCCCTGCTTGGATGGCACAGCAGAATCCAGGCCTGGACCCTGCAGTGTTCAGTTAAACTCCATGCAGGATGACAGGCCTTGGCAGATAAAATGCAACTTGAACAATTGTCTTTAGTTAGTTATATAAATAAATATATAATGTTATATATTGCTCTGCAACCCAGGTTGGAATGCAGTGGCATGATCCCGGCTCGCTACAACCTCCGATTCCCAGGTTCCAACAATTCTCCTGCCTCAGACTCCCGAGTAGTTGGGATTACAGGCACGTGCCACCATGCCCAGATAATTTTTGTATTTTTAATAGAGATGGGGTTTCACCTTGTTGGTCAGGCTGGTCTCGAACTCCTGACCTCGTGATCTGCCCATCTTGGCCTTCCAAAGTGCTGGGATTACAGGCGTGAGCCACTGTACCCGGCACCATTGTCTTTTAAAAGGTTAGGATGTTACTTGTTTCTGGGCCAAGTAGATCAAGTAAAAAGGGCCTTGGCGTTGTCACTAATTATGTGACATGTGAATCACGAATTTCTTCACTATGTCATATTAAATACTTGTGGAGTCATTCACTTCATCATGATGTTTCTGTCAGCGGTGGGTCCCATAAGATGATATTGGAGCTGCCCCAAACAGGTGCACTGTTATTTATCTTTTATAGAAAGATTATATATATTAAAAAACATATGTTATATACATATATATATATTTTTAACTGTGCTTTTCTACATCTAGACATGTTTAGATACACAATTGCCTGCAGTATTCAACAGTCTCAGACATTTAGGTTTGTAGTCAGGAACAACAGATATGTGGCAGGCCCTGCCTCCTGGGTTTGTGAGAGTTCACTGTAGGATGTTTGCACAAGGCTCAAGTCACCTAGCAATGCATTTCTCAGAACATATCCCCCTGTTATGTGACTCATGACCGTATTTCAGAAATCTGTCCAAAGATCCTGCCTCACCAGCATTCAACCTGGCAAGAGCTTCAGAAGAGAAATTATGATTTGTTGTTGTTGTTGTTGAGATGGACGCTTGCTCTGTCACCCAGGCTGGAGTGCAGTGGCACAATCTCAGCTCACTGCAACTTCAGCCTCCTGGCTTCAAGTGATTCTCCTGCCTCAGCCTCCCAAGTAGGTGGGACTACAGCACCTGCCACCATGCCCGGCTAATTTTTGTATTTTTAGTAGAGACGGGGTTTCACCATGTTGGCCAGGCTGGTCTCAAACTCTTGACCTCAGGCAATCTACCCGCCTTGGCCTCCTAAAGAGCTGGGATTACAGGCGTGAGCGACTGCGCCCAGGCTCCTACTTTGTGAAATTCTGCCACTGTGCCCAGTGACAGATTGATTAGATGTAAAAATCTCCATTTTCTTAGGATGAGTCATTAGAGAATTACCTCCCTCTTGTAATCCTCCCAGGATGATCTGATATAGGATGTTACCCTTTTCTAAGACAATCTGTTCCTTAAGAAATCTGTGTGTCGATGAGAGTTTACAAAATTCTCTGATCAGACACTGTTCATCAGGCCGTCATAGGAGATTCCATTGAAAGGCCACAGGTCGCTCTTTTCCTCTGAGAGCGCCGAGAGAACATCGTCATGAAAATAAGGAGCAATAGAGCCATGAATGAGCACTAGGCCAGTCACGGAATTATCATCTTCAGAGGGACCCTGTTGATTCCGGAAGGCGTTTCTAGTGGCCGCTGTGAGGGCTGCTCACATCAGTGCCCTGTGCTCAGCATTCATTGCTGCAGACGTGCTCTCGCCGCCTGGGGAGGCTCCCCGAGACCCAAGCTGTGAGAGCTTGCAGCCTCCTTGGCCACGCTCACCACCACGTGTGGTTGGCACTTCCCGCCCTGCAGGACCTGGCACACAGTAGGTGCTTAGCAGAAGTTTATTGTCTGATTAACAAAATGCTCTTTTCCAGTCCAATGTGGAGCGCCTGACGCAGAAAATGAAGACTACTATCCAGAGGGGCCTTGTGCTCAGGTGAGTGAGAGACCAGGGCTGATGTTATGGTCACCGTAACACTGCGGTTCTTAGATTCTGCTCTGTGACTTTGGGCTGGATGAGTGGTAATTTCTTTGCCGCTGGAGTGCACTATACGCTGAGCAGTTGCAGAACAGAGTCGTGGTGTGTTGCTCTACAGACTTGCCCGCATTTAGACAACTAAAATTTTTGCTTTATAGTCTTACTCTTTTAGATATCTTAAAATCATTTCTCTAATTAGCACCTGATGTTTATGAAGGAAGAAGGAAATAGTCATCCCTCTTAGCCTCAGGGAATGTGTCCCAAGTCTCCAGTGGGTGCCTGAACCTGGGGATAGTACCCGCCCCCTGTATACATGAGGGGGTGGGTACTGATAACCATCTGATAACCAAGGCGGCTACTGAGTGACTCAGGGACAGGAGGCACAGACAGCATGGAGACTTAGGGCACAGGGATGATTTGCGTTCTGGGTGGGAAAGAGCAACACAGCACGAGATTTCATCACTCCCTGTTAGCTGGGCTTAGGTGAAATCGACATCCTGTGTCAGTTTGTTGTGTCACATTATGTGTCGCGTGTGTTGTCACTATACAACAAAACGATCTGCAGTATATGCATACACCCAGTTAGCTGGGAGACATTTTTTTTTTTTTTTTTTGAGACAGAGTCTTGCTCTGTTACCCAGGCTGGAGTGCAGTGGCGCAATCTTGGCTCACTGCAACCTCCACCTCTTCCAGGTTCAAGAGATTGTCCTGCCTCAGCCTTCTGAGTAGATGGGAGTACAGGTGTCCACCACCATGCACAACTAATTTTTGTATTTTCAGTAGAGATGGAGTTTCACTGCGTTGGCCAGGCTGGTCTCAAACTCCTGACCTCAGGTGATTCGCCCACCTCAGCCTCCCAAAGTGGTGGGATTACAGGCGTGATCCCCACCATGCCCAGCCAAATCATCTAAACTTTTAAGTCATGCCAAACATCACCAGCTTTAGGATTCTTTTGTTGGTGAGGTTTGAGTAATGGGGATTTTAAGGGAACTGTCAGCTTTCATGAAAACAGTGACAACCCCACTACTTGGAAATGCTTATTCAAATTAAACACTTCATCGAGTTAAAAACTGGAGCTTCCTAAGATTTAAAATGGATTATCAGACATGTAATATACTTGACACTCACCCCAAATCAGAATGACCTGGAATGAGCTGCATGCAGGCACACACATGTCATGAGCTGAGCCTGGGACACAGCGGTCCAGCATTCCTAACTCACACACACTCCTTCCTCACAACCTCCTATTCTTTATACTTTTAAACCAGAGCCCGTGAATTTATTCCAGAGAGCTGATGAATCCCCTGAAATGATGATGAAATAGGAGGCGTATGTGTGATTTTGTTAAAGAATCCACAACGTTTATCAGATTCTTAAAGCTGCGACCCATCCCCACCCCAGATGAGTTTATGAAATCCTGATTGAAGATTTTAAAATATTGGAGATTGTTAGTTGACTCATTCCATTTATTAAAATCCTCCTCTTACTGGGCAGGGGGAACACTTGACACTTTTGCTTAACAGGCTGAGTTCAGGCTACAGGAAACAGAGATTGTGTTTTTTTCTGTTCCAGCTATCCATAAAGACCTAGAAATAAAAACGTGAATTCTGTGAAATAGAAATCGTCATTTCTATTTAACAACAAAGTGTTACTGTATAACTGATATTTCATATGACTCTAACCACCAACAGGGTGGGGCACCCTCTCCATTTGATAGAAACTTTGGAACCAAAATCTCTGCCAGAGCTATGGAGTGGATCACTGCGAAACTCAAGGAGGCCTGGGGCAGAGGTAAGGGGTCCGCGGAGGGAGGCCGTCTGCCTTGGTGAAAATGCTGTCCTATCGGGGAGAAGTAGGGTATACTGGTTCCTTCTTCAGTCCAGTACTGAGCTGCGTGTGATGTTCTAACTCCTGCTGGTCTCTGAGCGTTGCTATTTAACCAACCTTGGATTCCTGGGATAAGGTCAGCTTGGGCGTGGGTAACATGTTCTCTTTTATCACTGCTAGATTCAACCTGAAGTTCTTTTGTGCAGGCTTTTTGCTCTGGAGATCTTGAGCATCAGCCCGCAGTTTCCCTCACAGTTTAAGTGGGGCCTTCTATTTTTTGGATGTATGTTAGGACAACCTCCTTGCAACTCCATCTGTCAGAACTTCCAGTTTTGAGGAAGATTTGGCTGCTGAATGAATTGTTCATGTTTGTAGAACTATGCATGTTTTTCCTTAAATCAGTTTTGTAAGTTACATATTCTAACAAATCTTTAGATAAACTGAAAAGTTTTAAAAAACATGACATTTTGTATAATACAATTGTTAATTGTTCCAATGTGGCTGGTCCCCACTCATTCCTGAGTGGCTGTTTGTGCCAGCATCTTTCTTGCCCCCACCCCCCTCAGCTTTCTTCAGTCATACCAGGTGTGTGCTTTTTTAGGGCAAACCATTATCACTGCCAATGTGCAACGTAGAAGAATGACAGTCTACAAAAAACAGTGATGTGAACAGTTTCAATTGGTTTGTCTTTTTGAAGAACTGACTGATTCTTTCTACATCGATTTTCTTTTGCTAATTTAGCTATGGATGTTTCTCACTCCTCTGTGTGTGTATTCGTGGGCATCAATTTCTTAAGGTAATTTCCCTATTCCACTATTTAGTGAAAAATTCTCTCCACTGAGAGGAAAAACAAAAGCTGCTTTCCAGGAAGCCATCAGGGCGATCCCACAAGAGCAGAGCTGCCCAGGCCAGGCGCTGGCCACACTGTGCAGTTGTTCTCAGCTGTTCTCGGCCGTTCTTGGCCATTCTCAGCCTCCCCCAGGCTTCCAGGCCAGGTTCAGGATGGTTGCCAGGAATCTCACTTCTCATCTCGCCCCATGATTCTGCTCTCCCACCTGCCCATGTGACAGGGTGTTGTTAATCTTTTTTAAAATCTTTTATAGGAAAAAAATTTACCACCGATGATTCCGTTTGTGTGCTGGGAATAAGCAAAAGAAACCTTATTTTTCAACCTGTGGCAGAGCTGAAGAAGCAAACGGATTTTGAGTAAGTTGGGGTCTTATTGCCTTAGCAAACCCAGCCAACGTGAGTACAGGACAGGAGAATGGCCATTGCTGTTGCTTTCGGCAACTCATTCAGGGGTTTGAGGAACTAGATTTTCTGAAGCTCAGTTAAAAAATACTAGGTCTTGGCCAGGCATGGCGGCTCACACCTATAATCCCAGCACTTTGGGAGGCCTAGGTGGGTGGATCACAAGGTCAAGAGATCAAGACCAGCCTGGCCCACATGGTGAAACCCCATCTCTACTAAAAATACAAAAATTAGCCAGGTGTGGTGGTGTACACCTGTAGTCCCAGCTACTCAGGAGGCTGAGACAGGAGAAATCGCCTGAACCTGGGAGGCAGAGGTTGCAGTGAGCTGAGACTGCACCTCTGCTCTCCAGCCTGGGGACAGAGCGAAACTCTGTCTCAAAAGAACAACAATAAGAAACCACCACTAGGTCTTTGGGAAGAATTTTTAGAAATATAAAAGCAATGGTTTCATTTGACCCTGAAATTGGCTTTATTATCTAGTTGATTCAGCCGACCCTACAAACCCCGTGTTTCTGGCAAGACGGCTCACTGTGCTGGCCGTGGCATCTCCCAGCCTCACTGCTGTCCCCCCATCCCTCCACAGGCACAGGATTCCCAAAGAACAGTGGTGGCTCAAGCTGCGGCCCCTCATGAAGATCCTGGCCAAGTACATGGACAACTATGATGTGTCGGACTCAGGCCAGCTAGAGCACGTGCAGCCCAGCCCTGGAGCGTCTGACCCAGTCCTGCCTGCATGTACCTGCAACCTGGACTCACCGTGGACCATCTGTTTTTGTAACACTTAAGTTATTTATCAGCACTTTCTGAAAGTATTTATTGACATTAATACCTAACAAGCAAGCACCTGTCACCGACCGTGTGCCCCACCAGCTCCAGTGCGTGCTGTCTGGACTGTGTCTCATGCTTTCAGATGTGTGTATTAAACGTTTGCCTACAACTCCAACAGTCCTCCGTTTTAGTTTTTTAAGTAGGAGATTAAAACCTCAATCTATGGGTGGCTACTAATGGTTTTCTCAGCACTTTTGTGGGCAAAGATTATAAAAATATTTTTAGTAGGGATCACTGAACTATGCACAAGTCATAAAAGGAGAACAAAGCCAGTAGTTTACACAGGCCAAGGGGAATGCCATGTTTATTGCCATGTGTCAGTTTCCAACCACAGCAGCAGGCCAGGACCCTGGGCCTTGACCCCAGGCTCCTGCTCTCCTTAGAAAGTAAAAGAGAACACATGAATCTTACCTACTCGGCCTCTTGATTGCAATCCTAGCTGCATGTTAAAACCACCAAGGTGGGGGTTTGAAAAATCTGATAGCCAGTTTCTCGTCCAGTCCAAGCCACGGTCCTTGCTGGGACCTAATTTGGAATTCTCTGATGACTCTTGCCAGAGTAGACATGGGTGCTGGCGTGACGGCCCTGCTGCCCTCGTGGGCCCACCTCCTGTAGGGACAGCGTTTCTGCCTCTTAGCTCTAGGTTGCAGGAGACCACAGCTGTGCCTCAGAAACGGCGGTGGAGAGCTGTGTGGAGGGAGAGGAGACCCCAAAAACAAGCTGTTTGGGAAATCAGAGTCCAACGGCCAAGAAGAGCTGGCGTGGTGGCTCTCCTTTCTGGCTCTGTGAAGACGAAGCGAGCGCTTACTCACCCCAGCCCACCTGCTTCTCAGGACTGCTTCCATCCGGCCGCCCCGTTGAACTTCCGTCTGTTAGGAGGACGCTCCCACAGGGCCTCGGTGTAATCGAGTTTCATGAATCAGCACAGGCAGACACGGGACACCTTTGTGTACCTTTTCATTTTACTTCTGTTTTTTAGTAAAAGCCCTAAATGCTACTTAAGATAATGACTCAAGCAGAGGTTAAATCAGAGTTGCCCTTTATTTTTAGATTCTTAAATATTCTAGAACTAATGAGGTAAAACAAGCCTTTCAGTCAGTAGAAAGTGAAAATTCTACGTGGTGCATCTTTGGCATTTCGTGTATGACTATTTCAATGGACATCTTCCTGGTCGCTCTTAAGATTGACTTGCCAGTCAGTTGGCAACACTTTAAGAATGATATAATATTCTTGGAAAAGCAGTAGCATTTCTGACTTTTCATATTCAGCTCTAGAGGCCTATTGTCTCAGGGGCTCCTGCACAGTTGGGGGCACCAGGGCCGCTCACCTGATGATCCAGGATGGGTCCTTGGCGATTTTGGGATTCTCGGGTCTGAGTATGGCCAGGCCATGCGTGCTCTTCCCAGTGCCGAGGTACCTGAGAGGAAGGCAGGCGAGGTCAGTGAGGACTGGCTTCTACTTCAGTGCCGTTAAGGTCTCCAATCCCGGACGCTGTCTCCCCCACTCCCCGCTCCCCACTCCCCACTCCCCACTCACCTATCGCTCATGGCCAGGAGCTTCTTGTGGCTGATGGTGAAGAGCTGCTCCCTGTGGGCCTGCTTCATCTCATCCGAGAGGCCGTACAAGAAGTGGTCCATTCCTAGAAGACAAACCACAGGCACAGGGGGGCTGCCACCCAGGAGCTCGCACAGTGGGCTATGCCCTCGTGTCCCAGAGGGGACAGGTGCATCTCACTGTTACTTCACATACGTGTTTCAACCACAGGGTCATGTCTAACAGCCCAGAGATCACACCCTGTCCTCTAGCTCCCACGAGCCACGCTGACTCTTACCAAGGCCTGCTTCTGCAGCGTGGATGCATTCAGGACCGCGTGAGGCTGATAATGCTGTGAGCAAAAGTGGCTCTACAGTGTAATGTGGCCAGGCCTGGGCCGTGGTCACGTCATCCTTCCACACGAATGAGCCCAGTCACTGCCGTGGGTTGGCCCCACTGGGCCTCAGGTCAGTAAAACTGAAATGACAGGATGCACTCTTCTCGCCCAGATGTCGGGAAGCGTGTTTCCAAGGCCAATATTTAGGGTGTCAGACGTGGAAATCGTATCACAGGCAAGGACAGAGGCGCCAGAAGCTGGTGCTCCTGCCTGTGCATGAGGGAACTCGGAAAACAGCAATGTCATCTGCGAGGCTGTGGACTGAGATTCTCACTGTTACATTCACAATACCTTTGTATGAAGGAGCGACAGGAGCATCTACGGTTGAGAAGACAAAGTTTGCCTTCGTCAATGTCTTGCTGCGTGAATTTTCCAGATTTTGCCCAGTAAACCTTCCCAAAAGATTGGAGTGTCTCTATTGTTTTGGGGTCCCTAGGAAACCCAGAGAAATAAATAGGCAAGCATTTTACCAAAGGACAAGTTTATGACAAACCTGTGACTTAACAGTTCAACATTTTCTATGGGTTAACAGCTCTATTTTACATCTGATCTAGTCCAAACAGCCCCCTGACAAATTGCTCAATTACTCTCAGTGGAAGTTTAAATCCGATCACATAAGACTTTCAACACGTTCTCCCTCTTAGACAGGGTCTGTCTGCATAAAGTCCTCCCCAGATGATTTAAATCCACCTCTCTGTGACATCAGGAGAGGAAAGATGTGGAGGGTGGGGGCAGGTCAAGATTACGAGGAAATTACAGAAGACTCACGTGGAAAAATCAAGCAAACAAAGGTTTTCCTTTAATCTCCCTTAAGGACACACCCAGGGCAGTACAGGAATCAGTCTGAGGGGGCTGATCCAGACTTCCCTTTGTGTAAATGGAAAGAGCCCAGCCCTCCCTCCACCCTGACTCAGAGCTGCAGAGGGGTTGTGAGCTGCTTCCCCATCCTTGTCTAGAAGAGTGGCTTCCAGCACAGCAAATGGGAGAACTCAGCAGGGTGGCAACGGCTACCGACTTCTCTACCTACGTGCCTGCTTACCTACCTACCTACCTAATCTATCTCTGCATCCACGAGCCAGGCTCTCATTCGCCCAGGCTGGCGTGTGGTGGCACAATCTGCTGACTGCAGCTTCAACCTCCCTAGGCTCAAGGGATCCTCCCGCCTTAGCCTCCTGTAGCTAGGACCACAGGCACTTGCCACCATGCCTGGCCAACTCCTTCTTAAAAAGTGTCAGAATACAGGTTCTCTTGGGCAGCAAAGCCATACACAATCAAGAATTTATTATTTTAGAATAACGGTGTTATGTTTATGAAAGCTAACAGTTGCATCCACATCAGGCACCTCCAAATGAAATGAGCTAAGAATGTTCTCAGGCTATATCGCGCCCCTCACCTGGGGCCTGTGTCCCAGGTCCCCCAGAGCAGGGTTGCAACCTCAGACAGCCACTATGGATACTGTGTTTTTCTCCTATGCCTATGAAAAAGTCTATAGATTAGGTGCAGCAAGATATTAACAAAATACAACAATTATACTGTAATAAAAGTTATGCTAAGTAAAACAAGCGTTCTGTGAACAGAAGCTCTTGGACACCCACAGCGTATCTGATGACCTAGACGGCTACTGAGTGACCAACAGGCAGGTACCGTAGACAGTGTCAGCTTTCATCCCACTGCTTAGAAGAATGGTGTACAATTTAAAACTTTGGAAGTGTTTATATCTGGAATTCTCCATTTAATATTTTCAGACCAAGGGTGACTGGGTAATAAACCGTGGAAGGCAAAACCATGGATGGAGGCACTACCGTGTTTTGCCAAAATATGCTGGCTTAAGCCAGGGTTTACTAAAGACAGAATGCTTCCCGTTTACGCTGCTGGCCCCAATCCTTGCACCAGAAAGGACATTGCTGGGTGTGGCTAAGTGCTCGAGAAGTGAAAAGCAGCACATAGAACAACTTTTGTCTAAAGTTCACTGCAGTAGAAGAAAATGACACTGATAATCATGAGTAGGAGACTAAAACACAGTGTGTGTCCCAATGTGTGAACTAGAGCAAAGCTCACCTGTAAGAGTAAAGGGTGAAAACCCCACTGTGGCTGAGTTTTGCGCCTCCACTGTAAGCGCCACCTTTTTCTCGAATTTCTGTATGTAGGAATTTAGCAGTCATCAAACATGCAAGGATTTTAAGACTGAAATTAATGATTAAAAAATGCAAGTTTAAAACACCATGGCTGATAAAAAAACATAGACAATGAAGTAATTATTGGATTCAGTGAAAATGAAAATAAAATCAAGTTGTACAATAATGCCACATAAATTATGGTCCCATGTTTTTGGTCTTGTTTTTTAAGAGACGGGATCTTGCTCTGTCGCCAGGCTGGAGTGCATAAGGGCAATCACAGCTCACTGCAGCCTTGAACTCCTGTGCTCAAGGGATCCTCCCACCAGTCTCCTGAGTAGCTGGGCCTACAGATGCGTGCCACCACGCCTATTTTTACAATTTCTGTAGAGGCAGGGTCTAGTTCCGTTGCCCAGGCTGGTCTTAAACACCTGGCTTCAAGTGATCCTCCTGCCTTCAAAGTGCTGGGCTTACAGGCATGAGATTTTCTTTTTAATTAACAAAAACTAAAAAGCACAAGGAAGCACAATTTTCAAGCAGTTGTCTTGGATTACATGGTTGAAAGCAGTGGTGGTGGGGAGGGAATCTAACACTTCCAGCACCACACTGCTTAACTTGTTCCAATGCATATGTGGCATTTTTTAAATCTGGTGAAGTAGAAAGATGTTATTTCTATTGTAAAGGCAAATGTGCAAATGAATATTTAAATGTCTCACATCAGGATACCAAAAAAAAAAAAGGAAACTGAAGTCAAACTCTTTGAGTTTTATAGGAATCCCTTAAGTAAACACACACTCTCCGATACATCACATTTCCAGGAACGGGGCTGATTTCATCTGCCTTCCACTGCGAATGGTGACATCACATTCTAGATGATTCCAGAACACATCCTCCTCCGACAGAAGGCAGGGCAGACAATGATGGTAGCGTCTGCAGCAAAGACACAGGCTCCTTAAAGGCGCCCGTGGCGAGATCAGCCCCGGGTCACCACTTCCACAGATGGGCCATTTCCCAAAGCAGATGAAGGGAGTCAAATAGGCCAGGTGGGAAATCAAGGAAGGAGTGGGCATGTTCCCAGGGGCTGTGCTGGGAGAAGTCATGACCATCTCGTGTGGGCCCTCCAGGAGAAACCCAGTGCCACTCGGGTGGCTGGGGCGTCATCAGTTGGGACCAGCGAGGTTGGAGCCAGACCCTGGGGGACGAAGCCTCTACAAGCACCAGCAGGGATGGCCTTCAATCCATCCATGCATCCTCCTCCTTGAGAAATTTCTATTACTTGTATATTAAAAACACATGCTCACTGTTGAAAGATTATAAAATACAAAAAACAAGGAAAAACAGATCTAGACTCCCCCTGGCCCAGGGGGAACCTCCACATTTTTAGCGTTTTCTGTCTGCATTTTCCTATTGGATGGTGGAAACAGACCACTCTTCTGCTGGCACAGCAGACAGATCTGTTTATCTCCTACAAATATGGAAATTAATGAACAAAACAGCTGACCACACACCTCTTTTCTACAGAAGAGCTCTTTCTGGGCCCCCACTGCAGCCCCACATTTCCTCCCACCTGGCTACACACCTCCCCATCTGTGGTCCTACTGTGACACACGTACACCCTGGAGGCCCGGCACCTTCTCCTATCAGGATAGACTGCCCAGGCCTAAGCCTGCCTTCCCCTCTCTACCACTCGGGTGGCTGAGGCACCATCAGTTGGGACCAGTGAGGTTGGAGCCAGACCCTGGGGGTCTCCTCCTTGGTTTAGTCCCTCATGGGGGTAGCTGCCTGGGACAAGGATACAGGAAGTGAATTTCCGGGATATAACATTTTTGCACAGATCTGTGTCATCCACACCCAACTGACAGGTCCCCAAAAGTGTATGTCTGTGAGTCTGTCCTCCTGGTCTGGCCAGTTTCCACAGATGGGATGAACACAGCCGAGGGGCAGCCACACTTTGGAAGAAAGGGCTGGAGGGCCAGTTCGTAGGCTGCAAACTCCCTCGCCCCACGCCACTTTGGGAACAGGCCTGACCCTCACTCTCGGCCGTGGCTTCGGCCGCTCAACCCCGGGCCTCCTTCCCTGAGCTTCTGACTTGGTGGGGAGACAGGGGAGGCAAACTCCTCAGAGGGACTGTGAGGCAGCCTCCAGCCCTGCCATCTGCAGGGCTCTGCAGGACCACCTGGTTTCTCCCCACTGCCCTGTCCCTCTGTGGCCCCGGGTCAGGCACCCCCCACCCACCCACCCACAGTCTGGCTCATGAGGTTCTCCTGCAGCCCCCATGGCTGCCTGGGTCACCTCCCACTCTCCCTTGTGGCTTTGTGTCTTGATCTACCTTTGCTGTCGTTCCATGCATCTGTCCTCACGAAGGCTTAATCTACCATGTTTATCAGAAGTCTCAACCTAAATTCATTCAATTTCCACCTAGAGATGAGGGGAGTACATGGGGCATTTTGAAAGGAGTTTGTGGTTAGGGCCTTTGTTCATAAAGACTCTGCTGTTTAAAGAGGGCTGCTCGTAGACTCACAAAGCCCCAGGTCCAACACTCAGAGTCAGTGCAGACTCTTCCTGTGCTAAAACATGCCCTGTGAACTCGAACAGGCTTGACAAGCTGCTTCTGTAAGGCTCAGGCCTGAGAGATCCCAACCTCCACCCTCCTACCTGGCAAGATCTGGGTCCGTGTAGGGGACAGTTCGGATGCATTCGCCCACATAATTCACCGGGAAGTGCATCAGGAAGTGAGTCTTCATCTGCCAGGGCTTGAAGGTGGGTTCCTGAGGGATAAGGTGCGGTCAAAGGTGGCTGTCCTATTTTTATTTTGGCCTTTTCTTAGTGTGTGTTTTCTGTAACTACTGCTGTGTAGAACTTCTATATGAGTTTTAGGTTGTGAATCTTGCCCACCCAGAGTTCCCCCACCCCAGAGAGCCTCCACTTCGGCCCCCCTGGGCTGGTCCTGCCTGTGCTCCGCTTGGTGTGAATGTTGAGTGTGATCGGTCCACAGGGCTGCTTGACCCTGCGTCTCCTTCCTTCTTGTTGCTGAGGCCAGTTCTGTTCTCTCTTTCTCCACCTGAACTGCATTTGAAGCCAAGATGAAGGATGAGAAGTGGTTGCTAAGAAGGACCCTCCTGCAGCGAATTCGCTGTGAGGAGGCTGCGCTGGCCCAGCCTGTCATTTCCTTCTCTAAGCTCCTTCCAGAGGTCGGCAAGGGGCAGCCTGTCCCTGCCTGCTCTCGTGGCCTGCGAATCAAGAATGGATTTTACATTTCCAAATGATTGAACAAATAAAAAACTAACACTTCTGTGGGGAAAAGAAAGAGAGATCAGCTTGTTACTGTGTCTATATAGAAAGAAGTAGACATAAGAGACTCCATTTTGTTCTGTATTTGAGATGCTGTTAATCTGTGACCCTACCCCCAACTTTGTCCGTGCAAGAGACACGTGCTGCGGCGACTCAAGGTTTAATGGATTTTGGGCTGTGCAGGATGTGTCTTTGTTAAATAAGTGCCTGAAGACAGCTTGCTGGTTAAAAGTCATCACTATTCTCTTAATTTCAACTGCCCAGGGACACGTACATGGCCAAAGTCGCAGAGACCTCTGCCTAGAAAAGCTAGGTATTGTCCAAGGTTTCTCCCCATGTGATAGGCTGAAACAATGCTGCTAAAAGGTTTATGGAGATGTTTGCATATGCATCTCAAGGCACAGCATTTTCCTTTAAACTTATTCATGTCACAGAGATTTTTGTTCATATGTCTTACTGCTGATTTCCTCCCTACAATGATCCTATTGTCCTGCCACTCCCTTATCTTTAAGATGGTAAAGATAATTATCAATAAATACTAAGGGAACTCAGAGACCGGTGCCAGTGTGGGTCCTCTCTAAGCTGAGCGCCAGTCCCCTGGGCCCACTTTTTCTTTCTCTATACTTTGTCTCTGTGTCTCATTTCTTTTCTCAAGTCTCTTGTTCCACCTAACGAGAAACACCCACAGGTGTGGAGGGGCAGGCCACCCCTTCATCTGGTGACCAACGTGGAAGCTTTTCTCTAAGGTGAAGGTACACCAGAGCGTGGTCATTGAGGACAAGTCGATGAGAGACTCCCGAGTACGTCTACAGTCAGCCTTGCGATAAGCTTGTGCACTCGGAAGAACCTAGGGTAACAATGGGGCAAACTGAAAGTAAATATGCCTCTTATCACAGCTTTATTAAAATTCTCTTAAAAAGAGGGGGAGTTAAAGTCTCTACCAAAAATCTAATTATGCTATTTCAAACAATAGAACAGTTTTGTCCATGGTTTCCAGAACAGGGAACTTTAGATCTAAAAGACTGGGAAAAAATTGGCAAAGAATTAAAACAAGCAAGTAGGGAAGGTAAAATCATCCTACTTACAGTATGGAATGATTGAGTCATTATTAAAGTAGCTTTAGAACCATTGCAAACAGAAGAAGATAGCGTTCCAATTTCTGATGTCCCTAAAAGCTGTGCAGTAGATTGTGAAAAAGAGGCAGGGATAGAATCCTGGAAAGGAAAGTTCACACTGTAAATGTGTAGCAGAGCTGGTAATGGCTCGGTCAATGCAAAATGTTTATGATAATCAATTACAGGAGGTAGTATATCCTGAAACGTTAAAATTAGAAGAAAAGAGTCCAGAATTAGCAGAGCCATCAGAATCTAAACCACGATGGCCAACTCCTCTTACAGCACCTCAGATGCCTGTAACTTTACAACCTCAAATGCAGGTTAAACAAGTACAAACTCCAAAAGAAGATCAAATAGAAAAAGAGTCTCTGGCATGGCAATGCCAATCCAAATACAGTGTCCACAATATCAGCCAGTAGAAAATAAATCCCAGCCGCCAGTAGTCTATCAATACTGGTTGCCAGCCGAGCTGCAGTATCGGCAGCCCCCAGAAAATCCGTATGGACAACCAGGAACATTTCCACTGCCACAGGGCAGGGTGCCATATCCTCAGCCGCCCACCATGAGACTTAATCCTACAGCACCGCCTAGTACACAGGGTAGTGCAGTACATAAAATTATTGATGAGGCAAGAAAACAAGGAGATATTGAGGCATGGCAATTCCCAGTAATATTAGAAGCAAGACCACCTGGAGAAGGGGTCCAAGAGGGAGAGCCTCCCATAGCTGAAGCCAGATATCAGTCTTTTTCTATAAAAATGCTAAAAGAAATGAAAGAAGGAGTAAAACAGTATGGACCCAACTCTCCTTACATGAGAACATTATTTGATTCCATTGCTCATGGACATAGACTCATTCCTTATGATTGGGAGATTCTGGCAAAATCATCACTCTCACCCTTTCAGTTTTTACAATTTAAGACTTGGTGGATTGATGAGGCACAAGTACAGGTCCAAAGAAATAGGACTGCCAATCCTCCAATTAACATAGATGCAGATCAACTATTAGGAATAGGTCAAAATTGGAGCACTGTTGACCAACAAGTAATAATGCCAAATGAGGCCATTGAGCAAATCAGGGCTATCTGCCTTAGGGCCTGGGAGAAAATCCAAGACACAGGAACCACCTGCCCCTCCTTTAATACAATAAGACAAGGCTCTAAAGAGCCCTACCCTGATTTTGTAGCAAGACTTCAAGATGCTACTCAAAAGTCAATTACCAATGAAAATGTCCGTAAGGTCATAGTGGAGTTGATGGCATATGAAAACACCAATCTTGATTGTCAATCAGCCATTAAGCCATTAAAAGGAAGGGTTCCCGCAGGATCAGATGTAATCTCAGAGTACGTTAAAGCCTGCAATGGAATTGGAGGAGCTATGCATAAAGCTATGCTTATGGCTCAAGCAATCACAGGAGTTGCTTTAGGAGGACAAGTTAGAACATTTGGGGAAAAATGTTATAATTGTGGTCAAATTGGTCATCTAAAAAAGAATTGCCTAGTCTCAAGTAAGCAAAATGTAACTACTGAAGCTACTACAACAACAGATAAAGAGCCACCTGGCCTATGTCCAAGATGTAAAAAGGGAAAACATTGGGGTAATCAATGTCGTTCTAAATTTGATAAAAATGGGCAACCAGTGTCAGGAAATGAGAGGAGGGGCCAGCCTCAGGCCCCGCAACAAACTGGGGCATTCCAAATTCAGCCCTTTGTTCCTCAGGGTTTTCAGGAACAACAACCCCCACTGTCACAAGTGTCTCAGGGGATAAGCCAGTTATCACAATACAGCAATTATCCCCCGCCACAAGAGGCAGTGCAGCAGTAGATGTATGCACCATACAAGCAGTCTTTGCTTCCAGGGGAGCCTCCACAAAAAATCCCCACAGGGGTATATGGCCCAGTGCCTGAGGGGGCTGTAGGACTAATCTTAGGAAGATCAAGTTTAAATCTAAAGGGAGTTCAAATTCATACTGGTGTGGTTGATTCAGACTATAAAGGCGAAATTCAATTGGTTATTTGTTCCTCAATTCCTTGGAGTGCCAGGCCAGGAGACAAGATTGCTCAATTATTACTCCTACCTTATATTAAAGTTGGAAAGAGTGAGATAAAAAGAACAGGAGGGTTCGGAAGCACTGATCCGGCAGGAAAGGCTGCATATTGGGTAAGTCTGGTCTCTGAGAGCATACCCGTGTGTAAGGCCATTATTCAAGGAAAACAGTTTGAAGGGTTGGTAGACACTGGAGCAGATATCTCTGGCATTGCTTTAAATTAGTGGCCAAAAATTGGCCTAAACAAAAGGCTGTTAGAAGACTTGTCGGCGTAGGCACAGCTTCAGAAGTGTATGAAAGTACATGATTTTACATTGTTTAGGACCAGATAATCAAGAAAGTACTGTTCAGCCAATGATTACTTCAATTCCTATTCATCTATGGGGTCGAGATTTATTACAACAATGGGATGCAGAAATCATTATGCCCGCTCCATTATACAGCTCCACGAGTCAAAAACTCATGATTAAGATGGGATATATACCAGGAAAGGGATTAGGAAAAAATGAAAATGGCATTAAAGTCCCAATTGAGACTGAGAAAAATTAAGAAAGAAAAGGAATAGGGTATCATTTTTAAGGGCGGCCACTGTAGAGCCTCCTGAACCCATTCCATTAACTTGGAAAACAGAAAAACCGGTATGAGTAAATCAGTGGCCGCCAGCTAAGCAAAAACTGGAGGCTTTACATTTATTAGCAAAGGAACAATTAGAAAAGGGACACATTGAGCCTTCATTCTCACCCTGGAATTCTCCTGTATTTGTAATTCAGAAAAAATCAGGCAAATGGCATATGTTAATGGACTTAAGAGCAGTAAATGCTGTAATTAAACCCATGGAGCCTCTTCAACCCGGATTGCCCTCTCCAGCCATGATCCCGAAAGACTGGCCTTTAATTATAATTGATCTTAAGGATTGTTTTTTTACCATTCCTCTGGCAGAGCAAGATTGTGGAAAATTTGCCTTTACTATACCAGCCATAAATAATAAAGGATCAGCCACCAGGTTTCAGTGGAAAGTATTACCTCAGGGATTGCTTAATATTCCAACTATTTGTCAAACTTTTGTAGGTCAAGTCCTTCAACCAGTTAGAGGTAAATTTTCAGATTGTTATATTATTCACTATATTGATGATATTTTATGTGCTGCAGAAACAAGAGACAAATTAATTGACTGTTACACATTTCTGCAAGCAGAGGTTTCCAGTGAAGGACTAACAATAGCTTCTGATAAGATCCAAACCTCTACTCCTTTTCATTATTTAGGGATGCAGAGAGAAAATAGAAAAATGAAGCCACAAAAAATAGAAATAAGAAAAGATACACTAAAAACATTAAATGACTTTCAAAAATTGTTAGGTGATATTAATTGGATTCGGCCAAGCCTAGGCATTCCTACTTATGCCATGTCAAATTTGTTCTCTATCCTAAGAGGAGAGCCAGACTTAAATAGTAAAAGAATATTAACCCCAGAGGCAACAAAAGAAATTAAATTAGTGGAAGAAAAAATTCAGTCAGCGCAAATAAGTAGAATAGATCCCTTAGCCCCACTCAACTTTTAATTTTTGCTAGTACACATTCTCCAACAGGCATCATCATTCAAAATACTGATCTTGTAGAGTGGTCATTCCTTCCTCACAGTACAATTGAGACTTTTACATTGTACTTGGATCAAATAGCTACATTAATTGGTCAGGCAAGATTACAAATAATAAAATTGTGTGGTAATGACCCAGACAAAATAGTTGTTCCTTTAACCAAGGAACAAGTTAGACAAGCCTTTATCAATTCTGGTGCATGGCAGATTGGCCTTGCCAATTTTGTGGGAATCATTGATAATCATTACCCAAAAACAAAAATATTCCAGTTTTTAAAATTGACTACTTGGATTTTACCTAAAATTACCAGACATGAACCTTTAGAAAATGCTCTGACAGTATTTACTGATGGTTCCAGCAATGGAAAAGCAGCTTACACAGGGTCAAAAGAGCGAGTAATCAAAACTCAATATCAATCAGCTCAAAGGGCAGAGTCGGTTGCAGTCATTACAGTGTTACAAGATTTTAATCAACCTGTTAATATTATATCAGATTCTGCATATGTAGTACAGGCTACAAGGGATATTGAGACAGCTCTAATTAAATATAGCATGGATGATCAGTTAAACCAGTTGTTCAATTTGTTATAACAAACTAAGAAAAAGGAATTTCCCATTTTATATTATTCATATTCGAGCACACACTAATTTACCAGGACCTTTAACTAAAGCAAATGAACAAGCTGACTTACTGGTATCCTCTGCATTCATAAAAGCACAAGAACTTCAGGTTTTGACTCATGTAATTTCAGCAGGATTAAAAAACAAATTTGATGTCACATGGAAACAGGCAAAAGATATTGTACAACATTCCACCCAGTGTCAAGTACTACACCTGCCCACTCAAGAGGCAGGAGTTAATCCCAGAGGTCTGTGTCCTAATGCATTATGGCAAATGGATGTTACACATATACCTTCATTTGGAAAATTATCATATGTTCATGTAACAGTTGATACTTATTCACATTTCATATGGGCAACCTGCCAGACAGGAGAAAGTACTTCCCATGTTAAAAAATATTTATTATCTTGTTTTGCTGTAATGGGAGTTCCAAAAATAATTAAAACTGACAATGGACCAGGTTATTATATTAAAGCTTTCCAAAAATTCTTAAATCAGTGGAATATTACACATACAACAGGAATTCCTTGTAATTCCCAAGGACAGGCCATAGTTGAAAGACCTAATAGAACACTCAAAACTCAGTTAAACAAAAAGAAGGGGGAGACAGTAAGGAGTGTACCACTCCTCAGATGCAGCTTAATCTAGCACTCTATATTTTAAGTTTTTTAAACATTTGTAGAAATCAGACTACTACTTCCGCAGAACAACATCTTACTGGTAAAAAGAACAATCCACATGAAGGAAAACTGATTTGGTGGAAAGACAACAAAAATAAGACATGGGAAATAGGGAAGGTGATAACTGGGGAAGAGGTTTTGCTTGTGTTTCACCAGGAGAAAATCAGTTTCCTGTTTGGATACCCACTAGACATTTAAAGTTCTACAATGAACCCATCGGAGATGCAGAGAAAAGCACCTCCACGGAGACGGAAACACCCAATCGAGCGCCATTGACTCGCATGATGAACCAAGTGGTGATATCAGAAGAACAGATGAAGTCACCACGCACCAAGAAGGCGGAGCTGCCGACCTGGGCACAGTTAAAGAAGCTGACACCGTTAGCTGGAAAAAGCCTAGCTAGCACAAAGGTGACACAAACCCCAGAAAAAAATGCTGCTTGCAGCTCTAATGATTGTATCAACGGTGGTAAGTCTCCCCATGCCTGCAGGAGCAGCTGCAGCTAATTATACCTACTGGGCCTATGTGCCTTTCCCACCCTTAATTGGGGCAGTCACATGGATGGATAATCCTATTGAAGCATACGTTAATAATAGTGTGTGGGTACCTGGTCCCACAGATGATCGTTGCCCTGCCAAACTGGAGGAAGAAGGAATGATGATAAATATTTCCACTGGGTAACGTTATCCTCCTATTTGCCTAGGGAGAGCACCAGGATGTTTAATGCCTGCTATTCAAAATTGGTTGGTAGAAGTACCTACTGTCAGTCCCACCAGCAGATTACTTATCACATGGTAAGAAGAGAAGATAATCTCACTTTAGACATTTCTAAATTAAAAGAACAAATTTTTGAAGCCTCTCAAAGTCACTTAAATATTGTGCCTGGAGCTGAGGCGTTAGATCAAGTGGCAAAAAATCTTTATGGATTAAACCCAACGACTTGGATTAAGTCTATTGGGAACTCTACTGCAGTAAATTTTGGAATTATGTGTCTCTGTTTAATCGGCTTGTTTTTAGTGTGCCGGACCAGCCGAAGAATCCTGCGTCAAATCGAGACAATGAACAATCCTTCATCGCCATGGCACATTTATATAGAGGAAAAGGGAGAGAGAATGTTGCGGGAAGTCAGGGACCTTGAATGCAGGGAATGGCTGAAGCCACGGCAGAAAAACATAAAATATGAAGATTTCATGGACATTTATTAGTTCTCCCAAGTTAATACTTTTATAATTTCTTATGTCTGTCTTTACTTTAATCTCTTAATTCCATCATCTTCTTTGTAAGCTGAGGAGGATATATGTCACCTCAGAACCCTGTGATGATTGCCTTAACTGCACAAATTGTTTGTGGAGCATGTGTGTTTGAACAATATGAAATCTGGGCATCTTGAAAAAAGAACAGGATAACAGCGATGTTCAGGGAACAAGGGAGATAACCTTGAACTGGCCACCGGTGAGCTGGACGGAACAGAGCCATATTTCTTCTCTTTTCTTATGCAAATAGGAGAAATATCGCTGAATTCTTTTTCTCAGCAAGGAACATCCCTGAGAAAGAGAATGCGCTCTGAGGGTAGGCCTATAAACAACCCCCTTGGAAGCGTTCTGCCTTTTACGGTTGAAGCCGAAGGGATGAAATAAGCCCCGGCCTCCTGTAGCGCTCCCAGGCTTATTAGGATGAAGAAATTCCCACCTAATAAATTTTGGTCAGACAGGTTGTCTGTTCTCAAACCCTGTTTCCTGATAAGATGTTATCAATGACAATGAGTGCCCAAAATTTCATTTTTAATTTTAATTTTAACACCATCCTGTGATCTCATCCTGCCTCCACTTGCTGGGTGTGGCGGCCAGGAGCCCGAACGCGGGGGGTGCCGGCACCCCCGGCGATGGGGCTCCCAGAAGCCAGGAGGGCGGGCCGGGGGTGGCGGCCGGGAGCCAGGGGGGCGGGCCGGGGGTGGCGGCCGGGAGCCCGACCGCGGGGGGTGCCTGCACCCCCGGCAATGGGGCTCCCAGAAGCCAGAGGGGCGGGCCGGGGGTGGCGGCCAACACGGTGAGACCCCTGTCTCTACTAAAAATACAAAAATTAGCTGGGCACGGTAGCAGGCACCTGTAATCCCAGCTACGTGGGAGGCTGAGACACAAGATTCTGTTGAACCCTGGAAGCAGAGGTTACAGTGAGCTGAGATTATGCCACTGCAATCCAGCCTAAGTGACAGAGCAAGACTCTGTCTCAAAAATAAAAATAATAAATAATAACAAAAGAAAAAATACATATGCATTCCTAGTCCCTTGGAGCTGCAGCAACAAAGCTGGTGATATATTTTGGGTGCTTCTAATCAATGTTTTCCATGAGCCACACTGCAAGTCTCAACCTTGCCCCTGCTACAGTAATTATCTATTACAAATTAAAACAAGAGCCATAACTCTGTCTCCTACTAAAATATTCTAATTGAGACATGTTAACAGAATACATTTCTTTGGGTGATAAAGTATCCACCAGGGTGGGGAACAGACAGCCCACCGCTTGTGCTGTGGCCCTAACCACCAAGGACTCATGAATCATCCACAGCAAGGCTGGGGACTCAAAAAGAACACTAAATTGCTCTTTGACATTAATTCTTAAATCTTGAGAAACCAAAGTTCTCTTTGTAACAGACTTGAAAAAGGATGAAGTCAGAAGTAGCTCAGCAGAGATGCACCAACTCTTACCTGAGAGAGACACCCCTTGCTAATCACGTCTGGATTAACGGATGTGCTAAAAGCATCTCTTCCAACAGAGACACAGACTGCAAACAGGAATGCCATGAACACCTTCCCCAGATAACCCAGTCCTGACCCATCCACCCCTCAGGAGGTCCCCAGACAAGTCCAATAAGGAAATGACCCCACAGCAGATTCAGGTGCAGGCAGTGAGGGTAGTGGCGTCAGGGAATTCCGCTGTAAACCTTGGCAGCACGCAGGGAGGTGTACCCAGCTGGACAAGTGAAGTCAAAAGTGCAGGATGATCTGGCCATTCCAAATATGCAGGGCATTCCAATTTTGTTAAAAAGAAACCCAGCCTTTGAAAAGGCCCGGACTTCCCACAATGTGTGGTATTTATAGTGTGGAGGGCACTGTAGAGAAGTTATCAGAGGGTTCATGACGGCAAGATCCACGGAGGCTCTGCCATGTGCCAGGCATGAGACAAAAATTTACACAAAACACCTCATTTCACCCTACACAGAGTCCACAGACTGCTCCACAGTCTCCCAGGTAAGAGTTAGTGCATCTCTGCTGAGCTACTTCTGACTTCATCCTTTCTCAACTGCTTCATGTGTCACCCTACACAGAGTCCACAGACTGCTCTACATTTCACCCTACAGAGTCCACAGACTTCTCCACATTTCACCCTACAGAGTCCACAGACCTCTCCACATTTCACCCTACAGAGTCCACAGACTGCTTCACATTTCACCCTACACAGAGTCCACAGACTGCCCCACATTTCACCCTACACAGAGTACAGAGACTGCTTCACAGAATACTACCAAAGGGGACCATCAAATGATCCCCAAGAAGTAATGAGCGCCTTAAAAGTAAGAAAGCCAACCTCCTCCCCCTCTCTTAACTCCCTCTCCTCATTTCCGCAGAACCAAAGAAATATGAAGGGCCAGTGACGCCCCACTGAAGAACGCTCTCATGGTGGTTACACTCTGTACATAGGGAGCACAACACTGCTCCGTGCTGCATGAGGCTACTATTCTATACTACACTAGTACGATCTGTTTGTTCTATTCTATACTATTCCATTCTCTATGATAGAATACTACAGCTTCATTCCATACGATAAAATACTGTACTATCTGTTCTATTCTATTCTATTTTCTTCTATACAGAAAGGAGTTAGCCAGCTTGCTTTAGGCAGACAGTAAGGGAAGGGTCCCAGAGAGCCTCCAGCCCATGTTTTGTGCAGATAGGGGGACTTGCACGGGGGGGCTCGCCTAAACATGCTCACAGCAGACTAAAGGTCCCCATGCACACGAGGGAATGGGGTGGAACCACCAGATATTTGCCCCTTAGACAGCGAGCCCAGCCCCATCAGCTTCTACATAAAAGCCCTTGTAGTCAACTGGGAAGGGAGCGACCAGCAACCTGCTCTCAGGACCCCTCTTTTCGCTGAGAGCTTAACTTTTAGCTTAACAAGTTCCACTGCACTCACTCTTCGATGTCCCCGTGCCTGTTTCTTCCTGGTCATGAGACAAGAACCTGGACCCAGCTGAGCTAAAGAGCAAAACTCCTGCATCAGTGCTACAGAACACTATCCTCTCTGTTCTGTGCCATGCGACTCTACTATTCCACACCACACTACGTAATATTAATACTATGCTGTGTGTTCTAATCTAGATTGTATTATGCTATGCAATACTACGTCATTAGTTCAACTGTATACTCTACAATACTATCCTACTTGTTCTATTCTAGACCATGTAATACTATTTGTCCTATTGTATACTACACTACATAATGTTACACTGTTTCTTCTATTCTATGCTACCCTATATAACATTATGCTATTTGTTCTATTCTGCGCTACTCTATATAATTCTATTCTGTTTGTTCCATTCTATACAATACCTTGCATCATTTTACCATGTTCCACGATACAAGAGTAGAGTCAGTTATACTTTCATAATCTCTTTTCAAAGCTCTTACCCAGTAAGAAATGTGATGTTTTACTATGCCTCACATAAATGCACATTTCATGATAATCAATGCCATTTCCTATGGTTGTAGAATTCTGTCTCTATGATTCTACTGATACGGCTTCTTTGGGCTTTTCTTTAAGTCCCTTGCAGTGTCTGGTTTCCTAGTGAAAAGATGACTAAGGTCCCGATAAGATCCTACAAAACCAGCATTCACACAGGCTCACCTGTGTGCACACTGCTGGACTCCGTGTTGAAGGAGTGACAGGAAGACAGATGGCTGTCGGTGGATGGAAGGCAACAAGCACAGAGTAGATTCCAGAACTGAGACGTGTACCAAGGCTCTGGCACAGCTGAGGGTCGATCCCAATTCTAGCCTCTCACAGAAAGGCAGAGGAGACTTAGCACAAAGAGCACAGAACTTTGCTTTAATAAAGCAAATGCTTACCATCCACTGTGAGGAGCTCAAGGAGAAATGGCAGTAGGCTCTACTAATGATACTGCTTTAAAAAATGGAAGGGAGAGGGTACATTTTCACATGGGCCATGTGGAAAGTTGGATGGACCTGCCGCTGGACCTGCCCCTGGACCTGCCGCTGGACCTGCCGCTGGACCTGTTCCTGGACCTGATGCTGGACCTACCGCTGGACCTGATGCTGGACCTGACGCTGGACCTGCCCCTGGACCTGCCACTCGGTCTGCTACTGGACTGCTAACAAATGCTGCAGATTTTTATGGAGAGAAAAGTACAATGCGTCTGAGAGCAGCTGTCCCAGCTCTGGATGAAGCCGGCAGAAAAAGGAAGCAGCAGAGACGCTGGTATCATTCAGTGGGCAGAGTCAATGACCCTCCTCTAAGTCCAGCAAATCTCAACCTGCATGTCTGCAACTAGAAATACCAATCACAAGCCAGACCTCCTGGCAAATACCATTGACCCACTGTAATTCTCTGTGGTGTATTATGTCCCATGTACAGGAAATCATTCACAAAGCCTTTAACCAGGAAGTACTAACATGACTTTTAATGCAATATAACAGCTTTGCACCCATTTAACATATATTTAACCCCAGTGGTATATGTAAATATATATTTTATAGAACATCAGGCATGTTTACCTAATGGCTCGAACTTTCACAATGTCTCTCTCCCTGAGAGGACAGCGGAGGATCCCATGCACTGTCTCCAGGAACATGCCCCTCCCAGAGAGGATTCACAAATCCAATGTGCACATGCATGCATGCACAGACACATATCACACACACACATACACACGGACACGCACACCTACATGCAATACATACATTCACACATGCACACACATTCACATAATCACGTAATACCACCACATAACACATGCATACACACACAACACTCAAACACACACGCACAAACATACAACACTCAAACACACATGCACAAGCATACACACAACACTCAAACACACATGCATATACATACACATTCTGACACACATACATATGTAAATGCGTAGACATAACATGCACAAATATACATGTATAACTATATACACACGAGCATCCATGCATGTCTACTTGCACATATGTGCAGTCGTGCCTAAACATGTAACAGATGCACACACATACATGCAACACAAATACACATGCACACATATACACATGCATGCACATGTACATTACACACAAAGGCACACATACATGCACAACACATATACATGCAATACACACTTTCATACACATAAATGCAAACACACATACATATATACATCCCTCAAAGACCCCATTATTCAATTCTAAACAAAGTAGTTTATCCCCCAAATGTACCTTCTCGTAATTAATAAGCTCTACTGCACATTTCTTGTTTCAAATAATGAGGTCTCACACACAGCACACACACATTTATACTCCAATACGTGTGAACATATAAATAGAAATAGGCACACGGGCACGAAGACCCTCTTCTGTAAAGGTATTCTCAAACTTGAACTGAACGAATTCTGCTAATTATAGTCAGAGTCAGCAAAGATATATATTTGACCTCGGAATGAATATACTCGTTCTTTTCGTTACCCCTGGCAACAGCAAGAATGTAAAACAGAGTTGTGCGATACCATGTCACTTATTCAATCCCACTTCCTGGGATCTGACCCACTTGGAATAGCGTTTCTGTCTGAGTGATTTCCTTCTGACTAAAATCATGAGACAATTCCTTCTCTTCCTGCTTTCTCTTTCCCAGGCCTTTTCACTGCCCTTTCATCATCTCGGAAACTAAATCATACTTGTCAAAATGGAATGCAAAGAAACAGCCTTAGGAGAGAATCCCACAATGGAATGGACCCCAGAGAGGAAAAAATATTCTTTTTGAAAATGTACAAAAGGAAAAGTCAAGAGGTCTGGGTTCCCTCTCATGACAGAAACAGACGTTAGCATAGCAGGTCGCTCAGCACAGTTCAGCTCTGTGTATGAAACAGAGATTCTAGTCCTTGTCCCTGTTTCAAGCTCTGTGTTTGAAACAGATTCTAGCCCTTGTCCCTGTTTCATGATGTTGCAGTGAAGGTAACAAAACAGACAAAGGGCACAGGCTGCAGAAAAGGATTTTAAAAGGATGACTTTTAAAATGTGAGCCTGCTTTTCAAGGGCACAATGAGGACATTTTCAAGTATATTAAAGCTGATATATAAGAGATGGGTATAAAGACTCTACAAGGTCATTAGACTTTAGACTTACAAAGAAAACAAATCACATTCTCCTAGCATCACCAGTCAGGTGTTCCACAAATACTAAGAATAGCCACTGCAATGGGGTCCACTATGAGGAGTCAAAACACAACCCATGAAGCATGGCCGAGAGCTCCTATAACCTGATTTCTAGGAATCTAATTTTAAACATCCTCACAGCTAGCACATCACAAAAATGCAGAGCTCCAAATGCTGTAACACAAGTGCTAACAACACCTACCCAAAAATATACGAGGCATTTCAGGCAAAAATCCCAGAATCAGAAGAACACAAGTTTTATAATTTCTTCAAGAGCTGGTGCTGGTTGAGGCTCTTCTGCAGACTTCAACAAAAGACACGCTAGAATTAGCCATTGACGGTAACCCTGAGTCAACACGCACAGTGTTCAGAAAAGCACAAGGCCTGCTCCGACTTGAGACCCCTGGGAACTTTCTCTGGACCACACCGAGTGGACGACTTTGAGAACTCAAAATAACCAACAACCAGTCCATGAACAGAAAAAGAAGACTGCAGCCTCCCTGGGGACCTGGCTCCATGTCTGCCCCCTTTCTTCCGGATACCTTTGCCCTTCCTGGCTCCCTCATCCACCTGGAGATGCTCTGGGTTCAGGCCCCTCTCCAGTTGTGTCTCGGTCCACAGCTGGCTACCTGTGTGAAGCACCAGGCCTTGAAAGGCCATCTCCACCTGCTTCCTGCACTTCCCACCCACTTCCACCATGACGCCCAGGCTCTGGCTGCTCTCAGGGATCAGGGCCGCCAGGCTCCCCTCACAGGCTCCAACTGGAGTCCTGCCCCCTGGTTTTCAGCAACACTTGGGACTCTCCTGGAAACTCTCGGCTCTGGGCTTTCGTGAACTGCACCATCCAGCTCTTCTCTGGACTCTAAGCAGGGCCTTTTCTGGGTCTTCCAACCCTTCCTCCATTTCCAAATGTGGGCTTTCCTTTGGCCTCCTCTCTCCAGACGTGCATGCCTCACACTCTGGCTACTTGACCTGCACTTCTACCTAAGAGGCTCCCAAATGCTCCCTGCTCCAGATTTTCCCCAAGCCTCCTCCTGTATTTCCAAACTTGCAGCTTGCAGTGGTGTCTCTAAGTATCTCTGAGTCAGGTCCACAGTTGCTTCTCCTGATTTCCGGCAAAGCGCAACGGCGACCTCGAGGTGCAGACTCGCAGCTTCATCCGCCTTCCTGTACTCCCTCTTCCCCTCCTGACCCAGGCACCGAATTGCTCAGCTCACTGGCTGCCTTCTCTCCTCCTCCGGCCACGGCGAGTGCCCTGCATGAGCCTGCCCTGTCACCCCCCGGCTCCACGGCATGCTGCACATCAGAGACACGATTCTCTCCGAAATCCACAGTGGTTCCCTAGTATCCCACAGGTAAGGACTTCCACATTCTGGCCCCAATCAAACTTTCTGGCCTCAGATATGCACATGCATATTTTATCTATGCAAAGAGAGTACAGGCCTCACACCTGCTATCATTCCTGGGCTCCTAGCTCCTCTTAAAGGTGCTGTATGAGGTACCTATGCACTTTCCAAACACTAACTGAATATGCGCTTGGAGAACACTTACTTGATAATTTTGTGGCCTTGTCGGATAACGTGGACAAAGTGAGAACTATGCAGGTGTGTGGATGCTGCCTTGCCCAGACCTCACTTACCCAGACACTCCCAGATGCTCAAGGTGACCAGCCCTATTGGCGCACAGGCAGGCACAGGCTGCACCCCTACAGCTGGGCCCCGCGAGCTGAACTATAATTACGAAGCAGCTGTTTGCTCCTAAATCTGTTTATGCTGGTGCATTTGTTACACATTACTGAAACCAATAAAGTATGACTCCAAAGAGAGAATAATTGTATGAAAACTAAGTTGGATGCCTTTCAAAGACTTAATATAGGGGATTTTTTTTTCATTTTAATCTTTTTAAAATTGCTATCAAATTAGGTATGGGCAAAAAATATATACAATGTTTGAGGAAATAATTTTTAATGGTTTCATATCTAACATACCTTGCTTCTCTTGTGTTGCCTATTCTCTTCTAGAAGAACAAAAACTGTGGCAGGCCTGCGATGGCTGTGGTTGAGGAAAGGGGCCACAGCCACAGCCAGCAGAACCATGCTCAGCAGCAGCCTAGCCCCGTGTGGAAGAGGCGTGAACACTCTCGGGAGAGGTGGATGTGCACTAACGGTTCCCAGCTCTGACCTCTTTGATTAACTGAATGCGGTGATTGGTTTTATCTGAACGTCAGACAAAAGGGTTTCTACGTCCAGGAAAGACTCTAAACACTCTGGACGCTGCTGGGGCAGATGGTGACCGTGACCCAGTGATACCACTCTCCAGTGGGCAGCCAACCCAGTCTCCTAATCGTAAAGGACATTCATAGCAACACTACGAAAAAGAAACACTACTGTTCTGACCCAGAAAAGTGAAATTTAAAACATAAAATACACAGGTTCTAACTAAGAGGCAGACAGACCGGGCACGGTGGCTCACGCCTGTAATCCCAACCCCTTGGAAGGCCAAGGCGGGTGGATCACTTGAGGTCACGAGTTTGAGACCAGCCTGGTCAACATGGTGAAACCCCATCTCTACTAAAAATGCAAAAATTACCCGGATGTGGTGGCGGGCACCTGTAATCCCAGCTACTTAGGAGGCTGAAGCAGAATTGCTTGAACCTGGGAGGTGGAGGTTGCAGTGAGCCGAGATCACGCCACCGCACTCTAGCCTGGGCAACTCCTTCTCAAAAAAAATAAAATAAAATAAAATAAAATAAAATAAAATAAAATAAAAATAAAATAAAAGGCAGACAAACAAAGGAGATTTCCTCTGATCTTAAAAACAGAAGTATTTAGGCCGGGCACGGTGGCTCAAGCCTGTAATCCCAGCACTTTGGGAGGCCGAGACGGGCGGATCACGAGGTCAGGAGATCGAGACCATCCTGGCTAACACGGTGAAACCCCGTCTCTACTAAAAAGTACAAAAAACTAGCCGGGCGAGGTGGCGGGCGCCTGTAGTCCCAGCTACTCCAGAGGCTGAGGCAGGAGAATGGCGTAAACCCGGGAGGAGGAGCTTGCGGTGAGCAGAGATCCGGCCACTGCACTCCAGCCTGGGTGACAGAGCCAGACTCCGTCTCAAAAAAAAAAAAAAAAAAAAAAAAAAAACAGAGGTATTTGTTTCACAGTGTGGATAATTGAAGATCTGCATAGAAATCACCTAGGGTCCCGCCCTCCCTCACAACAGACTGGGATAGAGGGAAGGAGGGCAGGAGGTGAGCCCCTTGTCCACGAGAGCCTCCTCCCACCCTATCCCCTTCCTCAGGAGGGCGGCCTGCCCAGTGCAGGCTCCCTTCTCCCCAGGTAAGACCCTGGCGTCTCTACAGGAACACCCACCTCCCTTCCCTGCAATCCACTCCAGCTGCTCACGGCCAGTCAAGGGGGGCGCTCTTCAGAGAGGAGCAAACGGTTTCGAGGACAGCCTGAACTCCAACGTCCCAGGTGTGGCCTGCCAGGAAGCACAGAGGAAGGATGCAGGTCCCGAGAAGGAGGAGGCACAGGAGGACGATGAGAGAGAAGAGAGAGAGACAAGAGAGGCAAACTGCCCAGCGGGGGGTTGAGCACAGGACCTGGCTGAGGCCTCCTGGGGAGGGGCAGAGGCAAACAGCCTGCTGCTTCTAGGCTGCTCGGGAAGATACAAGCTCGAAGGGGCTGCAAGGCAGGACTCACTGAGGAGCAGTCATGTGGATGCCCTGCCTCTCACATGGCACACACTGACAACATGCAACTCACATGCAACACAACACAACACGCATGTATAATGCGGTTATACAACACTGACAACACACACTGCACACAAACACACACAACCTATACAACACATACCCAATATCTGCGACTCACAACACAATATGCATTTATAACACACTCATACGACACATAACCAATACATGCAACTCACAACACAACATGTGCGTACAACACACTCATACACACATACAGCACACGTAACCTACATACAACACAACACACACGTACAATGCACTCATACAGCACACACAACACACAACTCACATACAACATGCACATGCAACACACTCATATGCAGGGGCCCTTGAAAACAGTATGCTAAGAATAGATAGGGCTCAAGGACAGTATCTCCAATTGAACTTTTAATGAACTCCCGTAGGCGCCAAGAAGGTGGACAAATAAGGAAGAGCATAGAGACAAGGAACTAAGCAGAAGGTTACATCTGGGTAAAGAAAGTTTGTTTTGCATTGTGTTCTTTCTGCCGACGTGGGGTTTATGGAGTATAAATAAAGTGAGGCGGAGGCTCTGAGCGTGGAAGCCATGTATTCTTGTCCTGTGTTGTCTTGTGTGTACATTCTTTTGTTTAGGAAACACGCGGACTCCAACACTCATACAACACACAACACTCATACAACACACAACACACATAACTCACAACACAACATGCACACACAACACTCATACAACATACATACAATACACGCAACTCACAACATACACATACAACACACTCAAACAGCTCACGTACAACACATGCAACTCACGTTCAACACAACATGCACGTACAACACACACAACACACGCAACTCAACACAACATTCACGTACAACACATTCATACAACACAACACTCATACAACGTACACACAATACATGCAACTCACAACACAACATATACATACAATACACTCATACAACACATGCAACTCACGCACAACACAGCATGCACGTACAACACACTCATACAACATATAACACATACAACATACACACAACACACGCAACTCAACACAAATACATGTACAATTCACTCACAACACACAACACTCATGCAACACACAACACATGCAACCCATAAACACATGTACAACACACTCATACAACACACAACACTCATACATCACACACAATACATGCAACTCATATACGACATACACATACACACATACAACACACAACACTCATACAACGTACAAAGCATGCAACTCACAAATACATGCACAACACACTCATACAACACACAACACTCAAACATACAATAAGTGCAACTCAACACAATATGCACATACAACACATACAACCCATGCAACTCACATACAACACAACACACTCATACAACACCTTCATACAACACACACTATACATATTCTAAGTATGAAATAGAAAACAGCACACACACAGTTTCTAAATTTGATGAAAACTTTTTTCAAGAAAGTCGTCTAACATCCAAACTGGTACCATGTCCTCATTTTCAGTTGCTGTTCAGATTCAAGCATTTTTATCATCTACTCTATGAATTACAATAATACAGCATAAACCCATTTTTCATTTTACACCCAATTTGGTGTGGGGTGCTCCAAAACAGGGGCCAGGAGCCTCAGAGTCGTCCCTCGGAACAAAACACAACCGACACTCAGAGGCCAGAAAGGGAACTCGGGGGGTGACATACACTCTCTCATCTGCAGAGCTCTGCTTCAAATACTTTACATGTAACCAGGGCTGGAACGGGTTGGTGAGGGTACAGACATGGCAAACTGAGAAGAAACTGGCAGGTGGAGAAAGATCAGTCAAAATCCAAGGAAAAATGCTGAACATTTTCCACAAATAGTTCACACAACAGATGATACTCAGGCTACTGAAAGTTTATTGAGAGAGGTCTTGCTCCAAAGAAAAAGTTCTCTCCCAAAGTTATCAAAGATTCAGAGCAGGCACCTGCACCCAACACACCATCTTCCGAGGGCCTATGAGTCAAAAAGAAGGTAAGACAGTAGTAAGGGTACAGGGGGAGGAGAGCGGGAGGGGACCGAGAACTCGGAACCAAGAGATGGGCGGACACTGAATGCCTGACTCCAAGGTTATCACCTCAGAAAACAAGTCTGTTTAAGTCCGTAGTAACAGTGTTAGTACTTTCACTGAACCTGCACTCAACACTAGAGAACCTCCCTGTGTTATGAAGACGATCTGAAAAATAACATTAATTCACAATGTAGAGTGATGATTCAGCCACAGAAAATAAAATTGATATAATTCACTACAAGTCACACTATGTCTTTCTTTAAGACTGGTTTATGATGCAGAAAAGAGGCAGTTTGAGATCTAAAATACTTAAACTGGCAAACACCTTGTTTCCCTGAATTCTCACAACCGTGGCACCAGCTAGAGTAAGACAGAGTGGTTTTCAGAGCTTCCAGAACAGCAGAACAGATCAATCATAAATATGCAAAAGTGATCTGAAGACAGAATTAATTAATATTCCACGTTTTGGCTTAAACTAGTCATGTGATTTCCAATAAGTGGGAAACATTCACACCAATTTTTATAAGAAAGTTCAATGTGGGCCGGGCGCGGTGGCTCAAGCCTGTAATCCCAGCACTTTGGGAGGCGGAGACGGGTGGATCACGAGGTCAGGAGATCGAGACCATCCTGGCTAACACGGTGAAACCCCGTCTCTACTAAATATTACAAAAAAAAAAAAACTAGCTGGGCGAGGTGGCGGGTGCCTGTAGTCCCAGCTACTCGGGAGGCTGAGGCAGGAGAATGGCGTGAACCCGGGAGGCGGAGCTTGCAGTGAGCCGAGATGTGGCCACTGCACTCCAGCCTGGGCGACAGAGCAAGACTCCGTCTCAAAAAAAAAAAAAAAAAAAAAAAAAAAAAAAAGAAAGTTCAATGTGAACACATAGTACAGAACATTGCCTTTGTTTTGCAATTTATTTATTTAATATGACAATTTCATTTGTATTTAGTTATTCTTGATGTTGAATGCTCATCTTTATTAATGATGAGCTACCCATTTTCTGACTGAGGAAACAGAAAGTTGTCACTGCCTAACAGCAATACTCAAAACAGCCTGTATGAAAGGGGAAGGTATATCTGTGCACACACAGATGCATACACATGCATACACGTACCTATACATGTACACACACGTTTACATATGTGCATACACATACACACATACACGTGTATGCACGTGCACACGTGCATGCACATGTACACGTGTGTGCATGAGCGCACATGCATGCACACATACGCACATACATGCATACATACGCATATGCACAGACACGTACACTCATATACACACGTACACATGCACACACATACATGCATATGCACGTGCACATGGACACGTGGACACGCACATACACACGCATACACACATGCACACACCTGCATGCGTACATGCATACGTAAGTATCATCTCAGGTACATGGATTCAAAATTCTGATGCAAACAAGAATAATTACAAAACAGGGTAGGGTGTCAACAAGTGAGAATTGAGATGAAAGTTCTGATATGTTCCAGAGACAATACGGGAGGTCGTCACATCACATAAATATCTTACCCATTTTAAACGTGACAATTCCTGCCAACATCGGCCTGGATTAAGATGATTTCATTGACATAAGGAACAGAAAATATAATATTTATTCTAATGAGATTCTGTAATCATTACATTATTTTCACAATTATAAGTAATCACTAAATAACTTCCTCCCAAGGGTCTAAAAATAAAAATAATATAACAAAAGAAAGTCACAGTCCTGACAGCTTTATCATGCAAATCACAACTGTGAAAATCAAGCATGTTTTTGAGACTATGCCCTCCTCAAATATCCTTCATGGAATTTTGTACTAGTAATGGCTGGTAATTAATTGTTATACCAGCTGGAAAGTATATCATTTGGGGTATGTGAAGTAAACATGTAAAGAGAAATGACCACACACACCTGAAACCAGACCTCATTTCACAACCGTTTCCTACTTTCGATTTGCTTAGTTTACTTCATGAGGTACCTCGAGGAGAGAAAGCAGAGCTGGGATCTGCCCCCAGGCTGCTTCGGGAAGAGCTGGGTGGGCACCAAGACCCTCAGACCGAGGGCTGAGCTGCGTGGCTATGACCCCATCACTGCAGCTCCCCAAGCGTGTGTCCCTGTGTGTCACGCAAAACCCTGCCACACAGGTGACACACGCCACATGCCTGACACAGGCTCAGCACACAGGGAGCGATCAGTAAGTGGTGACTAGAGAGAAGCGACGGCCTTCAGCGTGGATGGAGAAAACAGGCCACAGACTCACAGAGGAAACGCCACAGATCCACAGACGGAGAAAACACCACAGACGCACGGACGGAGGAAACACCACAGACGCACGGAGGGAAGAAAAGCCACAGACACACGGAGGGAGGAAAAGTGCCACAGACGCAGGGACGAAAGAAACGCCACTGACGCACGGACAGAAGAAACATCACAGACGCATGGACGGAGGAAACGTGCCACAGAGGCACACACGGAGAAAACAGGCCACAGATGCATGGACGGAGGAAACAGGGCAGAGACGCCCACACACCAGTGTGGAACATCGGACAGGAACGTCCCGGCCATGCACTGTCCACTCCCCCTAGAGACTTCCCACCCCCAGAGCACTCAGGATGGCTGTGGAGCTCCTGCCATGCACCCCAGAGGCGAAGCTGGGGAGCAAGAGATGAGCAGGTTCACGTCCATCAAATGCAGCTGCAATCCCTGTAATAACTGGAGGTCACTATTAAACAGAAGGGCACTTCACTTGGAATAAAAGCACTCTGCATAAAAGAACTAAAGATTGGCTGGAGACAGCTTAGAAACCGTCACCATTATTCTTGTTAGTGACAGCGAAGCTTCAAGAGTGGTCATTTTTCCTGTAGAAATCCCACAGAGGTGATTCCTGGAACTCATTTAGAATATTTCTTTCCCAGAAACCACACAACCAAGAACTTAATGTGCCGTCTCTTGACCAGAAAGATTCAGATTTCTGATGGAACTAAATCCTGTCCAGCCTCCTGATTCTAGAAGATGCTATACAGAAAAGCTAACTCAAAGGGGTCTCATTTCTTTTGTCGTCCATGACACATATAAAAAAAATTTTAAATATACAAAAAATGTAGGAATTGTACAGTGAATACCCATGTGTCTACCCCCTGGATCACAGATTAGATTTAAATGTAAAGTTCTAAAGTTCCCAGCTAAGGAAATGTGCAGTGTAAGCCTCTACCTGGTTAGAACCAAGGGGAATGGAATGAGCTTTCCCCAGCCTTGCTGCTCAGCTGGGAGGGGCTGCCACAGCTCAGCCACCCCACCCCAGAGCACCCAGGATGGCTGTGGAGTTCCTGCCACCCACCCCAGGTATGAGGCTGGATCCCCAATCACGGTGTTAAGAATGAGCCAGCCTTTAGAGGCCATGTGGTCTATACTTGAATAGAAAATGTTCCAGGAAACTAAAGATTCCAATGTGTGTGCTGAATTCCTAACCATTTGAAACCCAGGCTCCTCATCTATACACGAAAAACAACGCTCTCTCCTGGGAAAGCATTTCAGAAGGACAAAAAAGGATCCACATGAGAGCAGCTGAAAACTACAAGGCATCATGCAATTATAAGCCTTTTTCTATATCTTTGTTTCAAGGAATGTCAGCATTCTAAATATTGCAGTTCATCCCACATCACCTTTCAGGAGCAAATCATAACGATCAAAACTATCAGCAGAATCACTACCAGCTCATTCGCCACGTGCTTCTTCTTCCTGCACGACAATTTCTACAGAACGATGGGACCATCCAAGAATGGCTCCCTGCCATCATGTGCCCATTCTCCTTCCCCAGGGAGCTATTCCTGTACTCATGGGGCATGGGAAACCTGTATAACGCCACCAGAAAGTCCTTGTTTGACTTACACACTTCCCAGAAGGGCTGATTTTATCCAGAATCCTAACAGTGTCAAACACTAAACCTAAGAAATCATCAAGAAACCAAGGAAATGTAAGGCCATGTCCTGCCCCGGGTGCATGGTTACTAGGGGAGAAATAGAAAATGAGACATGAAAGGAAACTTTTAAGATATTCAGACCATCACTGGATGATTCCAGGAACCCATTACAGATCATTGCTCTTCCTAATAACAGGAAAGAAATTCTAAAATCCCAACAGGCATGGTGAGTCCCTCACTTGCATGAAGTCAAAATAATAATCCATCACTCTCTTCAAAAGGACAACAGAAAAACTCTACTTCCTCTTCATATTAATTTGTGTACAAGCACCTTAAGTGAGAAAATCTTAATGTCTGGACTGTGATATCAATAGCAAAATAATCCCAAGATTCCCAATTAAAAGATACAGACGGGTTGAATGAATTTAAAAGAAGAAAAACCGACTATATGCTGCCTACAAAAAACTCAGTTCAGCCGCAAAGACACACATAGACTAAACGTGAAGGGATGGAAAAACACATTCCACATTAATGGAAATTAAAAGTGAGCAAGAGTAGCCATATTTATTTCAGATCAATCACAATTTAAGTCAAAAACTGTAAAAAGGAGACAAAAAGGTAATTATATAATAAAGAGATCAAAATAGCAAAAGGATATAACAATTACGAGTATATGTGCACCCAACAACAAAGCACTCAGATATATAAAGCAAATATTAGTAGATCTAAATAGAGAGAGAGGTCGGGCGTGGCGCCTCACGCCTATAATCCCAGCATTTTGGGAGGGATGTGGGGGCAGGTGGATCACCTGAGGTCAGGAGTTTAAGACCAGCCTGGCCAACATGGTGAAACCCTGTCTCTACTAATACAAAAAATTAGCCCAGCATGGTGGCATATGCCTGTAATCCCAGCTACTTGGGAGGCTGAGGCAGGAGAATCACTTGAACTCAGGAGGTGGAGTTTGCAATGAGTTGAGATTGCACCTCTGCACTCCAGCCTAGGCAACAACAGCAAAACTCTGTCTCAAATAAATTTATATATACATATATATATATACATACACACATATATATATGTGTGTGTGTATATATATATAGAGAGAGAGACAGAGAGAGACAGGGAGATACCAACACAACAATAGTAGGAGCTTCAAAATCCCACTGTCAGCACTGGAGGTCATCTAGACAAAAAATAACAACAAAACATCAAATTTAAAGTCCAGTGTAGACCAAAGGAACCTAACAGACATTTACAGAACATTTCATCCAACAGATACAAAATGCACATTCTTCTCCTCAGCACATGAAACATTCTCTAGAATCCACCACATGCTAGGCTACAAAAGAATTCTCAATACATTTTTTCTAAAATTGAAATAACATCTAGGATATTCTCAGACTCTAACAGAATAAAGCTATAAATCAACAACAAGGAACAGACACTTCTCAAAAGAAGACATTTATGCAAAGAGACATGAAAAAATGCTCATAATATAGAAGGAGACCACCACTTCTCCTGCTGTCTTTCCCAGCTTTTCCCCATCTCCCTTTTTCCCTAGTTTATAAGACAGGAGAAGGGGGAGAAAACAAAAAGTTGGAAGGAAACAGAAGTAAGATAAATAGCTAGATGACCTTGGCACCACCACCTGGCCCTGGTGGTTAAAATAATAATAATAATATTAACCCCTGACCAAAACTACTAGTGTTATCTGTAAATTCCAGACATTGTTTGAGAAAGCACTGTAAAACGTTTTGTTCTGTTAGCTGATGCATGTAGCCTTCCATCATGTTTTGTCTGTGGCTAGTCCTGCTACAATAATCACTCGCCATCAGAGAAATGCAAATCAAAACCACAATGAGATACCATCTCACACCAGTTAGAATGGCGATCATTAAAAAGTCAGGAAACAAGTGCTGGAGAGGATGTGGAGAAATAGGAACACTTTTACACTATTGGTGGGACTGTAAACTAGTTCAACCATTGTGGAAGACAGTGTGGTCATTCCTCAAGGATCTAGTACTAGAAATACCATTTGACTCAGCCATCCCAATACTGGGGATATACCCAAAAGATTATAAATCATGCTGCTATAAAGACACATGCACACGTATGTTTATTGCGGCACTATTCACAACAGCAAAGACTTGGAACTAACCCAAATGTCCATCAATGACAGACTGGATTAAGAAAATGTGGCACATATACACCATGGTATACTATGCAGCCATAAAAAAGGATGAGTTCACGTCCTTTGTAGGGACATGGATGCAGCTGGAAACCATCATTCTCAGCAAACTATCGCAAGGACAGAAAACTAAACACCGCAAGTTCTCACTCATAGGTGGGAAATGAACAGTGAGATCACTTGGACACAGGAAAGGAAACATCACACACCGGGGCCTGTTGTGGGGAGGGAGGAGGCGCGAGGAGGGAGGGATAGCATTAGGAGATATACCTAACGTAAATGATGAGATAATGGGTGCAGCATACCAACTTGGCACGTGAATACATATGTAATAAACCTGCACATTGTGCACATGTACCCTAGAACACAAAGTTTAATTTAAAAAAAAAATCAACAACAAGGTGAACTTTCAAAACTGTATAAATACATAGAAATTAAACAATATACCCTTGAATAGCCAATGGGTCAATGAAGAAATGAAGAAGGAAATTTAAAAATTTCTTGAAATAAATGAAAACAGAAACACAACATATCAAAGTTTATGGTATACAGCGAAAGCAGTATTAAGAGGAAAGTTTATAACAATGAACTCCTACATTTAAAAAACAGATTTAAAATAAACAACCTAACAAGGAACTGCAATGAGCTAGAAGAGCAAGAACAAATCAAATCCAAAAGTGGTAGAAGAAATAACAAAGATCAAAGAGGAACTAAATAAACTTGAAACTAACAAATATAAAAATGAAGAAAGAAATGTTGGTTTTTTGAAAAGATAAATAAAATAGACAAACCATTAGCTACACTAAGCAAACAAAAAGAAATCCCAAAGAAATAAAATTAGAAACAGAAAAGGAGAATGATAGTTGATACCGCAGAAATACAAGGGATCATTACAGACTATTTTGAACAACTGTATGTCAACAGATTGGAAAATCTAGAAGAAATGGATAAATTCCCGGACACGTACAACCTACCAAGATGGAACCAAGAAGAAACGGAAATCCTGAAGAGACCAATAATGAGTAACATGTATGACTAAGTAATAATAAAAAGTCTCCCAACAAAGAAAACCCCAGAACTAGGTGACTTCACAGCTGAATTCTACACATTTTTATTTCAATTCTTCTCAAACTATTCCAAAAGTAATGAAGAGGAAGGAATTCTGCTAAGTTCATTCTTCAAGACCAGCATTACCCTGATACCAAAATAAGACAAGGACACAATAAAAAGAGAAAACTATAGGTCAATATCCCTGATGAACACAGATGCAAAAATCCTCAACAAAATACTAACAAACTGAATCCAACAGCAAATCAAAAAGATTATACACCATGATCAAGTGGGATTTATCCCAGGATGCAAGGATTGCTCAACAAACACAAATCAATAATCATGCTACATCACATCAACAGAATTAAGGACAAAAACCATAATATCATTTCGATAGATACAGAAAAAGCATTTGATAGAATTCAACGCTGCTTCCTGATAGAAAGTCTCAACAAACGAGGCACTGAAGGAAACATACCTCAACACAATAAAGGCCATATGTGACAAACCCACAGCTAACATAATGGGGAATGGGGAAACACTAAGAGCTTTTTCTCTGAGATCTGTAAAAGACAAGGACGCCCACTTGTGCCACTCCTATTCAACACAGCACTGAATGTCCTAGTCAAGAGCAGTCAGGCAAGAGAAAGAAATCAAGGGCACCCAAAGTGGAAAGGAGGCACTCTAATTGTCTGTTTTCAGACAATGTGCTCTTATATATTTTTTAAAAAAAAGACTCCAGCAAAAATCTCTTTGAACTGATAAACAAATTCAGTAAAGTTACAGAATACAAAATCAACATATAAAAATCAGTAGCATTTCTATAGATCAACAACGAGCCAGTGAAAAAAGAAATCAAGAAAGCAATCCCATTTAACTACAAAAATATAAAATAAAAATAAAAATACCTCAGAAGAAATCTAATCAAGAAGGTTAAAGATCTCTATGAGGAAAACGATATTCTACCCTCTGAAGGTAGAACAGTGGCTTCTAGAGACAGGAAAGGGCGACGGGAAGGCAGAAAGGGAGAGGTTGGCTAATGAATACAAAATTACATCTAGATAGTAAAAATAAGGGTTAGTGTGCTATAGCCTTGTAGGGTGACTATAGTTTACAATTTATTGTATATTTTCAAGCAGCTAGAAGAGAGGATTTTAAAATATTCCCAGCATTAAGAAATTACAAATGTTTGAGATGATGGACATGCTAATTACCCTGAGTTGCTAATTACACACGAAAAATATGTATTGAAATATCACACTGTATCCCACGGATATGTACTACAATGTGTCCATTAAAAATAATAATTGTTAAAAACCCAAGGGTCATTTCTCATTTGTCCTATGTCAGTGTTGTGGCCCATTGATGGAGACCTAGCCATTTGCAAGTAAGACTATAGTCACTTGAGCTGAAAGCAAATGAATCGTCACAAAAATTACCACTGGCACCAAGTCTTCTTTCCAGAATTTCCTGCCCACAGCACTGTCAGAGTCACTGTGGGCAGGAAAGACACACTAGCACTCAAGTTTCAACCCCAGTACAGTTGATGCTTTTATTTCTCTGGTTTGGAATAGGTGTGTGTTCATAATTTACGTTTACTCCAACTGTCCCCTTGCTTAAATAGCTTCTTAAGGATAACTTCCTCTTACTAAATTCCAACAGCTTCTGAGCATCCATTATATTCTCCAAAGTAAATAAAAAGAGAAAATGTGTTGAAAGCCTGATAATGTTCACTTAAGAATCCAGCATGATGTACAGCTTGAAATGGCTACTCCACCTTGTTCCTTTACATGACTTTTAAAGTAGCCCCAGTTATTATACATAATTGAAGTCATAATTTCTGCAATACCATTAGGTCCACGAACGGTGGGGCCAGGGGACTTCAAAGTCTGTCTCCGATTTTTTTTTTTTTTAAAAAAGGAAAGCTCATGAGAGTAGGTAATGAAAATAAATATTCACACAACTCGGAACAGGGGATGGTGAAACATAAAGCTCCAGCCTGGCACAGGTGTCCAGCCAGTGAGGGTGGGGACACAGACTCATACGGTCCCCACAATCCCTCAGAAGTGCCACAGACAGGTGGGTGGCCTGAGACAGAGCCAGGCTCCGAATTCCGGGAGCTGTCTGGCTCATGTGCACCCCATGTGGTCCACAGTGCATGAGGATACCCAACATCACCAGTCCCGGTGCAGAACACAAGAATGCCCCATGGCATGAGCCCCCGCTGCACAGCATAGCCCGAAGGTGCCAGCTCAGACTCCTACACACGCTGGTCACCAAGGCACTGCCCTCCAGGAAGGAGGACCCCAGAGGTCGTGGCAGGGTGAGGTTCTGCTCTTCATCATCCCCGAGCAGAGGGGAAAGTCCAAGCAGACATTTGGGGAGCCTCTACACGTGGTTCTGGGACTCTGAGTGGAGGTTCAAAGATGTCCCCAGGTACGCCAGACTCAAACCTAAAAGAGACCCATTCTTCCAGATATGCCCAGACTGGAACCTATATAGGCCATCCTTCCTAGCTTTTCTCTGGAAAAGCAGGCTTAAAATAGTATCGACTAAAAGGGGCCACCAGGAAGACAGAAGTACTATCTTTAAAAAAAGAATTTTTTTTTTTTTTTAAAAAGAGGCACTGAGGCTGTGACCCATCTGAGCACAGAGTACATGCTCGGCAGCATCTGTCAGAGCAGAGCAAGTACACATATGCTCTCCATGACCTGTGCTCCCAGCACCCATGCTCCCCACACCCATGCGTCACACGCCCGTGCTCCCCACACCTGTGCACCGGGCATCCGTGCTCCCCACACCCGTTCTCCCCGCACCCGTCCTCTCCATGCCCATGCTCCCTACACCTATCTGTGCTCCCCATGCCTATGCTCCCTGCATCCGTGCTTCACGCACTGTGCTCCCTGCACCCATGTCTGCTCCTCGAGCTCTCTTCCACTGATTTCCTCTGTACATCCCTCTTGATAGTCACTGTCACCTCGAATCACCTGGCTAAATGGAGGTAAAGAAAAAGTCTAGAGTAGCACATTGGAGGACAGAGTGGAAGTGGCTATTTACCAACAGGGCTATGAGATGAGCGCATCTGATCCCCATTAATCCTGACGGTCAGTTGATTAGCCCTGTTCAACAGCTGGGGACACTGAGGTGTGGAAGGGCGGGCTTGCTTACCCCAGATGATGCTGACAGTGTGGGCCCAGCCCAGTCCCACAGCCACCAGGAGGAGGCTCCTCACTGGGCAGGTGCGGAGGTGCAGCCCAGAGAACGCTTGGGACCCTGGCACAGACTCCTCAGGAAGGAAACAGAGAAAGGCCCACAGAGACTCAAGCAGCACAGAAGAAGGTCACCCACAAGTTAAAAATAGATGTTTGTGCTTTACCGTCCCAGAGTGCTAAAAATCCAACCCACTCACACGCACAGCCTGACGTGAGCCTGGCCTCCTGCAGCACTGGGCTAAGCGAGAGACGTACCTGCCCCTCTCCCGACAATAGCAGACTCGGCAGCTATTCTTCAATGTACTTGACACCCTTCCGTGAGGATTAAGCAACACTCTGTCGACACTGGCTAAGTTTAATCCCGACACAGCCAACCATCTAGATCTGCAGTGAAAAAACAACTTACTTTGGATGATTCTGCCACTGAAAAAGACCCTGAATCTCCCAGCAAAGTTTAGTGACACGACTTACCTTTCTGTTTTCACTTCAGGTACACTGGCCCACATGATCTAATTTACCTGCTGATAATGCCTTGGAAAGACCACCAGGGGGCCCCACACCATTTTCAGCTTTAGAGGATGTGAATTTCCCTTTGATGAGAAAAGTGATGGGGAAAGAAAACAAGGATCCAAAACAGATGCCTGTGTGTTTCCTGGGAGTGATAAAGTCAGGAACTGCCTCTCTGTGTCAGACGAGGGAGTAACAGAGACAATGGCACCAACTCCTGAGACAGAGGACCTGATGCATGGTGCAGCCACCGCCTGTGGCCAAGGAAATTCCAGGGAATGTAGACCCCAGTTGCATGGTACAGCCACCATGTGCGACCACAGAAATTCCAGGAATGTAGACCCTCAGTCACATGGTACAGCCACTATCTGCAGCCACAGAAATTCCAGAGAACGCAGACCCTCAGACACATGGTACAGCCACTATCTATGGCCATGGAAATTCCAAGGAATGCAGACCCTCAGTCACATGGTACAGCCACCATATATGGCCACGGAAATTCCGAGGAATGCATACCCCAGTCGCATGGTGCAGCCACAGCCTGCAGCCACAGAAATTCTGGAGAACGCAGACCTCAGTCGCATGGTACAGCCACCACCTATGGCCATGGAAATTCCAGGGAACAGAGACCCTCATTCCCATGGTACAGCCACCACCTATGGCCACGGAAATTCAGGGGAACGCAGACCCTCAGTCACATGGTACAGCTACCACCTGTGATCACAGAAATCCTGGGGAACACAGACTCCAGTCGCATGGCGCAGCTACCATCTGTGGTCACAGAAATCCTGGGGAACACAGACTCCAGTCGCATGGTGCAGCCACCACCGGCAGTCACGGAAATTCCAGGGAATGCAGACCCCAGTCACATGGTACAGCCACCGTCTATGGCCACGGAAATTCCAGGGAACATAGACACCAGTCGCATGGTGTGGCCACCACCTGTGGCCATGAAATTCTGGGGAATGCAGGCCCCAGTCTCTAAAGTATGAACTTCACTGCAGTGAATGTGGAAGAGTTTCTCTCTGGGCAGAGCTCAGTATCCAGAAGGGAAGTCGGCCCTAGGAATGCCTTCCTCCTCTTCAGAGCTCAGGGCCTAGGGCTGACACCCTTGGGAGGGGTCCTTGTTCAGCAATTGTGCCTGTGGAGGGTCCCCCAACACTCACCGTGCACCTCCTAGGAGCGGAGGCTACAACAGGGAGCCAGAGACCAAGCTCTGCTCAGACAACAGTGAGCTGATGGCCTTCCACTCTAAGTTCAACAGGGACCCAGGGACCAAGCTCTGCTCAGACAACAGTGAGTTGATGGCCTTCCACTCAAAGTTCAACAGGGACCCAGGGACCAAGCTCTGCTCAGACAACAGTGAGCAGATGGCCTTCCACTCTAAGTTCAACAGGGACCCAGGGACAAAGTTCTGCTGAGACAACAGTGAACTGATGGCCTTCCACTCTAAGTTCCAGCTGCATGGAATGTGTATTCCATGAATGCCTGTTAAATGAATGATTCATATAAGGTCATCTGTGCTGAACTTTGCTGGTCTGCTGACTGTAAGCTTCAGAGCATAGGCCTCATTCCTGGAGCAGCCAGCTCTTCCCAGAGCAACGGCCGCTGGAGGGCAAAGCCCAGAGCTTCTGTCCTGCAGCAACGCACTCAGGACCCTGCGCTGGGCACGCTGGGGGCCTCTCCAGCAGAAGATCCCCAGCCCCGACCTTGCAATACCAGTGAACCCCAGGGGAGTCCCAAGTGCTCAAAATCAAGTAAATGTCCATTGTGATTTAACATATCAATTTTAGAAGAAAGGGCATATTGCCACCTTCCTCCTCAAACTAGGGACTATAAATCGATCCATCACCCTAACTGAGACTCTGCCTTAAATTCTGCTAAAACTACCATCCAAACACTGAAATTTACATTAGCGTTAAGGGAAAAAAAAAAATTAAACCAAACACCTGTAAGAAACAGTCAAGTGACCTGTGATACATCAACCCAAAGATTAAACATGAAAATAATGAAGTAGCAAGATATTAAAAGAATATAAACTCTATGTACATCATGGCCCAAGGTTCTAAAATTACACAGAGACAAAGACTGGAATGGAAGGGGGATATGTTTACAGATACATTTTTTAATTTTTAATTTTTAATATTACTTCTCTAATGTATGATTTGACTAACCAGATAATTCAGCAAAAAATAAAAAAATCAATTATGCCTATAGATAAATATGTAAAGAATCCTTCTCTTTGATGCCAATGGAATTAGTTTGGGTCTGACCCACAGTCTTCAATCTTTTAATTAAGACACAAAAACCATCTTTCAAGCTGTTAGAAAAAAAAAAAAGAAAAAGATTGAAAACCAGGAGCCCAGAAGAAAAGGACTCGCTATGTATCACAGCGTCTCTCCACGCCTCTCCACCCTGGACAGTGCTCCCTCTTTCTCCATTTTCATACCTACTGCACAAAACACTTAGCAAAGAACTATCTCAATTCATGAGTCACACAGCACAAAGGGCCAGTGTCGCTGCCAAACATACCCTGCAGCCCCAAAACGAAGAGGCAACTGGTTCCTTCCTTCCTCAGTGAAGGAAGAATGAGAGGCTGCTGGTTGTAATTTTAAATCTCACACCTCAATGTCTTAGCACTTTCCTGCTTTGTTGGTTTCCAGGGCTTATTAAAATTAACCACCCCCCACCCCCCGCGGATACTGAAGAAAGAAAGCAGGACGGTTGTGCAGGCTTCCAAGAGGCAGAGCCTTCCTTCCATGGCCACCTCTGTCTGTCTACCCACAGCAGCAGGGTTTACCAATTAGTCTCCCTTAAAGAGCAGTTTATGCTCATCGTGAACAAATGGATGCAATTGCTTCTTTTGAGATGCAGCAAGTTTTGGGCCCTCAGCAAAAAAAAAAAAAAAAAGAAAGAAAGAAAGAAAGAGAAAAAACAGGGCAGTGGCACAACAGTCATAACCTCTGCGTGGCACACACACAGAAGGAAAATTAAAGCCCTGGAGGCGGAGGCGTTCAGAAAGGGAAGGTGGAAGCAGGAAGGACGCCCACGGGATAGAGTGGTCAGATACAGACCACCTCACCAAAGGGCGCCTTAGATGTTCCAGAGGACAAAATGCCCCTCTTTCCAGGGTAAACACCCATTTGCCAAACTCAGCCAGTGACGGCAAGCAGGAGTTTGCTTTTTTTTTAAGGCGTCTGAGAAATGATGAGAAGAGCAAGAAAAGAGCTTAATAATGGGACTGACAGGGCCCTGGGCTGGTGACTCAGCTGATGTGCACAGCATCAAAACCCAGTTCAGGACAGCACTACAACTCACCCCAGCAATCACTGCTTTAAAAATCAGTTATAAAAAAAGACGACCCATTTGAAAGCAGCCAGAGGAGGAAGACAGAGAGTGTCTCACAGAATCCAACCGCTTGTAGCCTCGGAACCATAACAAGAATATGAAACTAGCGGGTCCAGTGTGAGGCAGAACAGAGACGCCGTCAGGGCTCTCAGGAGGCTGAGCAGGAAGCGCATGGCTCAGGCCCTGCAACGCCCTAAGGGCGCCTGGAGCAGCCCACAGGCCTGTGTCCTTCGTGTGGGTTCACCTTCCTAGTTTCCTGGGTAAATTCAATGTACAGCATTTATTCGCCAAGAAAAGAACATTCAAATCAAACTACTGTCATAACTCTGAGGGGCTCTTAACACTCCAGTCCACACGTTCAAAAGCCCACAAATATCAGTGCTGCCACTGTGCAGGTAACAATGTTTTGGATGCATCATGCATGTAACCAGTAACGATGTTTTCATGTTTTCCGTAGCCATCTCATTCAGGATACTAAAATGATCTGTGACGACTTGATACTTAGTTATCTGTGATTTTCAGATAGATTTAACAAGGCTACCTGGCCAAGAAGGCCTCACCCTCCTGAACCCGGGCACCGGTGCCCTTACGTGCACCCGGGGCCTGGGGAGCGAGTCTCCACCACCTCCCGCTCTTCAATGTTAAATGTCCTCCCGGCGCGCCCGCGTCGTGGGCCCAGGCTCGGCCCCCACTGGAGAGCCCTTTCCACATTACAGGACAGGGGAAGCCCAGAGCCCGCGCTGCGGCGCCGCTGACGTCCCAGAGTCCCCGCTTCCTGGTCCTTCCCGTCCGCGGAGGCTGGCGGGGAGGGCCTGGGACCCATTTTAGTTTTCGGTTTTGTCACGAACCGGAAGGCGACAGCACATGCGAGCGCAGGAAACCCTTTTTTAAAATCTTCCAGCGGAAACGCGAGGGGCTGCCGGACCGCCTCGGAGACGCTAGGCGGGAACCCAGAGCACCCCGGCCATTTCCTGCTTTGCAGCAGCCGGGACCCTGCCCACGCCGCGCGGGGCCCGAGGCGACAGGAGGCCCGCGGGCATCCGGCCGTTTCTTCCTCGACATGCTGGGGGGTGGCGTGGGGCGGAGTTGGGGGGCGGGGGCAACTTAAGAAGTGATCGCGCTGTACCCAGGATTCGGAGGGGAAGCCCGGCCCCATCCTATAGCTCAGAGGCAGAACGACCCCGGAAGGTGCTCCAGGCGACCCCCTCTACCAGGCTCAATTTAAAACATAAACCGGAGAGGGTGGAAAGCTCACTATTTTCCGGATGGAGGTTCCTACCGCCATGTCCCTTCCTCCTCCGCCCCACCCGGCAAGGACCCCGGGGTTGCCTTGCCGGCTCCCGCCGCCCCGCAGGTACCCCTGCCGCTCCCGGGCACGGGCTTCTCCCCAGTTCTTCCCATCGCTTCGCCGCTGTTCTCCCCAGTTCTTCCCATCGCTTCCCCACCTTTCCCCGGGTCCTCCCATCGCTTCCCCCTCTTCTGCCCCGTTCCCCCATCCCCTTCGCCCTGTTCTCCCCTTCTCCCTCTTCTCTCCTTCTCCGTCCGTCCCTCCCTCGCCGCCCGGAGCGGGGCGCGCACCTTGAGCATGTCCCCCGCTGGTCAGCACGCCGATGGCCTTGCCGGACCCGGAGAGGTGCTCCAGGAACTTCCGCAAGGAGCCCTTGGGGGCCCGAGAGTCGTCCGCGTCCAAGGCGAGGAGGCCGAGGGCAGTAGCTAGTCCGGTTGCGCAGCAGGAAATGGAGACGCTGCGGGCGCGCGCCCGACTCGGAAACGCTGCCCCGCCCGCGCACCCGCCCGGCCCTAGCGCCAAAGGGCCTTGACGGGCGGGGCCCAAGCGCACAGGAGGGGCTGCGGGGGTGGGGGGGCGGCTAGGGGCAGGGGCAGGGAAAGGGGCAGAGAAAGGGGCAGGGGCTGGCCGGGGGCGGGTGTGGGCAGGAGGACCTACGCGGGGGTCGTCGTAGGTGGCTGCCGCGCCAGCGGTGGGTGAAGTCGCGGAGGCGGGGGTAGCACCACAAGTGGGCGGGGTCCCTGCGGGTGGGGCCGCGTTGCTGGTGCGCTAGCCTCGCGGGTGGGTTGGAAGACTCTGGTTGGGGCCTTTAGAGATGCCCGGAGCGCCACAGGTGGGGGCAGGGGCAGCGACCGGGGGAGGGGAGACCGCAGGGGGGCGGGGTCACATCGTTCGCTGGGCGGGCCAAGGCAGGGCGGAATAGAACGCCGGGAGCATCTCCGGGTGGGGGGGCAAGGGAGACCGTGAGTGGGCGCGAACGCAGGGGCCGGTGGAAACCCCGCACTTGCGGGGAGCGCCGATGGCGGGGCGGGGTGGAATTGGGGCGCGGAGACCCCACCTGGACGCGAAGGCTCGCGGTAGGCCCGGTAGATCCGGCTGTTGTCAGCACCGAGCCCGGCCGTGCGCACAGCTTCTTGCTGGCGGCAGGATTCCTCCTGGGGCTGCGCTAGGAGCCTCTGCGCGAGGCTTCCTCGATCCCCGCCCCCAAGTTTTCTCTGCAGCCTGAGGTCGGGAAGGACGCCCGGAGAGTGGATCCTCCAGGTGGTGGGAAAAGCTGAGCGCGGCGAGCTTAGCTATGACGAAGCTGCGATTTCCCGGGTCCACGGGGTCTGTGGCGCTCCTGGGCCCCCAGCCCGTCCCGTGGGGAGAAGAATCCTTGGGGTGGGGGAGAGTGTCGGGGCGCTACCCTCAGAGACGCCTGGGCGCGCGAAAGTCAGAGTGGGACAGGAGGAGGCGCAACGGGACTGACCTGGCGCGGAGGCGGGACGACCCTTCCTCCCTACGTACACTGTGCTGACCTCGGCTGACTTCACTGACCAACTCCACGTGCTGAAATACGCACATCCAAAGCACTGTGCCAGTTGCCCATCCACAGCTTAACAGCCTGGTGCCAGTTACCTGCGATGGGAGAGGGAGCAGCCCCCACAAAAGCACGGGTTTATGGGATCCCGGTTCCTTCAGTGCTCACCCCACGAAGAAGGGCTCCCAAACGGCCCCACTCGAGGGCTTTCCGGAGGATGGTCCTGCGCAGTGGGTGTTTGTTGAACAGATAGGAAACAACAAAAGAGACTAAGAAGAGGTTTGTTCTATGAACCCGGGAAAGTGAAGCAATCGCAAAGGAGAGTCTCACCAAAGGGCAATCCTGGGGAAAAGATGGAGAGGCATGGATTTTTCTTGGATGTGTGCCTCATCCTGGGCCTCATCCCGCTGAGCATCAAATATTCATTGCAAAAGAGGAAAAAAAAAATATGCTGCGGATAGTGCTGGATAGTCTAATTGCTCCCTTGGCCAGAATTAACGGCGAAATTCCTAACCCCTTGTGGTCCTCTGAATCACCTGTCCTATGCACACCCCCATTAAACCACTGAAGTCCAGTTTCTGGGAACTCAGCCAGGAAATGTGTATTTTTAAACAAACCACCTTGGTTGTCCTGATGAATGCAAAGTCAGAGAGCGCTGCTCTCATGCAGTGAACCTGAGCATTATTCTATTAAATAAAAGGGAGAGGAGAATCCTGGCTGTCTTAAGGTGGCAGTTGAGTGGCCTTTGCCTTCTGGTGGGCAGAAGAGCAGACTGAGGCTCTAAGCACCTGTACCCACAGCTGGGCTCAGGATCTGTGCTGGAGAATAGAAGGGCTAATATAATTATTCATGCCTTTTTAGAACATGTTACATGTGGAGAAGGTGGGCCACACTGAATTTTATTTTAGCCAAATACCCGTTATCTCCTTATGCAATTGATATTTTTATATTGAACATTAGGGGATTGGTCATTTGTCATCAAATTGTCTGTAATACAGAAAATGATAGATATAACCTAACAGTTCAAATATGAAGAGTTAAATAAATGATGGTAAAAATATGCGCTGCAATAATATTTAGTTGCTGTTACCACTACAAAGATATGTGTCTACTGACATGGAAATATGTTCAGGACATACAAATAAGTGAAAAGGCAGGCCTAGACACAGTGCGAGCCTGTGCATGCGTGCGTGTGTGTGTGTGTGTGTGTGAGTCTGCATACATATGTAAATGTTTCTGAGCATTTTATTTCCTTTCTTTTGCTTAGTATAGGCAATGCCATTTTTCTCTGCGATGAACAGGTATTGTTTAGGGAATAGAAATAGTTAATGAAAAACAATAAAATTTAGAGTGTCAAGACCCCCAAGGTTACGGATTATGTTCAAAAGTCTGTCTGTGTATAAGGGCTGGGACTGGGGTCATGGTGGTCACTGACGGTCCTCACACATCTGTTCTTATGAGTTTGGCCCATTGCTCAGTCAGTCAGGGAATTAACATATATTAATATATACCTGTAGCAAAGATGGAAAAGAATAGCTATGGCTTTTTTTTTTGAAAGTCATGTATGTCAATGTTGCTACAACTAGAGGTTTTTTTGTTTTTGTTTTTTTTAACTTTGGCCTTAGCAATGAATCTTCTAATTCAAGAGGAAGATATTACATGCCGTGCTGACCATACAGCTTCCACCCAGTAGGACCTGAGGTGTGTGTATGTTCTTTATTGTCCCTTGACAGATTACTCCAAAGGCCCACACCAGCACACACTTATACCCCAGGAATGATTACTCCTTGGGCCAGGAGTTCAGGCAGGCTTCACTGGGCCCTCTGCCCCAGGGGCTCTCCAGGGCTGCAGCAGCTGTCTGCCTAGGGCTGCTGTGTCTTCTGAAGGCTCAGGCTCATCAGGGGAGGAGCTGCTTCCATGCTCACTTCTGTGTTGCTGGCAGGATTCTGTTGCTTGCAGGCTGTTGGACTGAAGGCCCCAGTCTCTCTGTGGCATCAGCTTCAGGTTGCCCTCTGCCCTGGGTGCGTGACTGGCTTTGCCAGAACTAGCACCTACCAAGAGCCAGGGGGAGAGTTCCAGTGGACAGAACCTCAGCTCCTCCCAATCCAATCTGAGGAGAGACCGCCATCTCTTTTGCCTGGTTCTATTCATCAGAAGTGAGCCACTGAGTCCAGCCCTCTTCTAGGGTCTGGCTGTGAACACTAGGGGCAGCGGACAAGGGGAGCCACTTGGGAGGGGAGGTGCTGCCTGGGACCTGCCTAGGACAAGGTGAAGGAGAACATGCATAGGGACAGCTGCCCTTCCCACTTCCTCTCAGTGGTGAGCGCAGGAGTTGCCGATGTGCCCTAAAGGAGTTCTGGCATCCCAGGAGGGAAGCAGCTCCCAGCCATGAGGACACCATGACCCAGTGCCCCAGCATGTGGAGCTGCACATTCCAGGGCTACCTGAGCTGCAGCCTCTTCCCCTTCTCTGCTGTCTCAGCCTGTGCATGGAGTGGGCATCTCAAATCTGCAGGGGCCAAACTGAGCTCAGGCCTCTGCACCCCCCACACAACCCCCCACCGCTCAGTCTTCCTCACCTCAGCTCCTGGTGACTCCATCCTCCCACGGGCTCAGGCTGAAGCCTTGCAGTGCTCCTCCACCCTGGCATCTAAGTCCCTCAGGAAAGTCCCTATTGGCTCTTCATTGCATCTGGAGCCACTGGGGCCAGGCCACCACCTTTGACCTGGACCGGAACAGGCTCCCTCCTCATCCCCTGCTCTGCCCCAACCTACACCCCACCTCCATGTCTCGGGTGTCCTCAGCTTCAAAGTCAGGGTGCACCTATCAGGATGTAATTCAGGCATCTTCTCTGCTGACTCGGTGTCACAGACACCACACAAGCCACACTGGCCTGTCCTCTGGTCCCTTCAGATCCTGGTGCTGCCCAGAGGCCCATGCAGGCACCCGACAACCTCAGACCCAGTCTGCTTTTTCCTCAAACCAGGCCCTCCTCTCCCTACCGACTCTGCCCACTTTCCACAGGTCTGTCCTGCAAGGTCTCCTGCATGTTGAGGCCTCCCCAGATCACCCTCTTAGAAATTTTGGGCTCCATGCACACTCCTGTTCTCTCCCTGCTGCTCTTAAAACATCCTTGTCAGTGTCACACATGGGGCGTTTCACCTATCTGCTGGGCTTCTCGAAAGGTCCCCTGGCTGAACCCTGAATGCCGTGGATTCAGAGATCTTTGACTATTCCCTGCTGCAGTCCCAGGGCAACAGCAGAGCCCAGGACAGAGTGAACCTGTCATGGGTGCTGCTGAATGAATGAATGAAAGAGGGAGTGAGTGAGTGAGTGAAGGAGTAAATGAGTGAGTAAATGAGTGAATGGGTGAGTGAGTGAGTCAGTCAGTGAATGAGTGAGTGAGTGGATGAGGGAAGGAGAAATGAGTGAGTGAGTGGGTAAATGACTGAATGAGTGACCGTGAGTGAGTGAATGAATTGCCAAGGGAGTCAATGAGTGAATGAGTGAGTGAGTGAATGGGTGAGTGAATAAGTGAGTAAGTGAATGAATGAGTGTCTTAGTGAATGAGTGAGTGAATAAGCAAGTGAATAAGTGAGTGAATGAGTGAGTGACCAAGGGAATAAATGAGTGATGAGTGAGTGAGTGAATGAATGAGTGAGTGAGTGAATGAATGAGTGACTTAGTGAATGGGTGAGTGGGTGAATGAGTGAGTGAACAGATGAGTGGGTGAGTGAGTGAATGGGTGAGGGAAAGAGTGAGTGAATGAGTCAGTGAGCGAACAAGTGAATGAGGAAGTGAAGAAGTGAGTGAGTGAATGAACGAGTGAGTGAGTGAATGAGTCAATAAATGAGTGAGTGTGTGAGTAAAGGATGAGTGAATGAATGAGTGAAGAGGTGAATGAGTAAGTGAATGAGTGAATGATTTGAGTGAGTGAATGATTGAGTGAATGAATGAGGAAATGAGTGAGTGAGTGAATAAGTGCATGAATGAGTGAGTGAATGAGTGAATGGATGAGTGAGTGAAAGGGTGAGTTAGTGAATGACTGAGTGAGTGAATGAGGGAATGAATGAGTGAGTGAATGGGTGAGTGAATGAGTGAGTGAGTGAGTGAATGGGTCAGTGAATGAGTGAGTGCATGAGTAAATGAATGAGCAAGTGAGTAAAAGGGTGAGTGAATGAGTGAGTGAGCGAGTGAAGGAGTGAATGAGTGAATGAGTGAGTGAGTGAATGAGTTAATGAGTGAATGAATGAGTGAGTGAATGAGTGAGTGGGTCGCTCAGAGGAGATGAGGACAGGAGTTGCCCTCTGACTGCTACAGTAGACAGGAGCTGAAGGAGTCTGAAGGGTGGGATGTGCTCACTCGGTACATACACCCTGCTCCACACATCCCCAGAGAAACCTAGTCTCACCAGAGTGGTCGCTTGAGAATTATTAGTAACAACCTTTTTCCCAATATTTCATATATGCAGGATGATTTCTTACTTTCCTTGAAAATGCCAATCGTTTTTTGGACTTGGAATTCTCCACTGCTGGTCCATGCCACTGTATTCTCCCATAGGGGCATCCCTCGAGTTGGAGAAAGAGTCATTCCCAGGAATGGATAAAAGCCAGAAGGGCATCATCAGGTGGGGCACCTTCTCCTAACATCCTCCTCTTCCTGTCTGGGTTACCCTGAGTGACTTGGTTTGGAGGTCTACAAAATGTGGACATATCAAATTTAGATAAAAGCCTAAGCAGTTTAAGAGGTTGCAGTGCTAGCAGGAAGGTCTTTGGCTCCTGGCACCCTCCTCCCCTCCAGTCTCTGCTGGACCCAGGACTCTGACTCCACCTTCGGCCTTGGGGGTTTCCTCCCTTCCTTCCCAGCCACTGAGCTGCCTTGGGCTAATCTGCAACCGCAGAGGCGCAGCACTCCTCCTTTCCTCCTGCCTCTTCCTCTCTTCTCACTTTCCTTCTTCTTCTTTCAGGACTTTGGAAAGTCCAAGAATAAGCAAAACTGTAGACCAGAAAACGCTGCCTTGAGCCCATTCCCCTCCCAGCAGCTTCCCTTCAGACTCCTTGATCTTTAAAACTTATTTTGCTTCGTATCTAGATGCTAAACTTTACATAGAAAACAGGTGGAGTTGGTTTCTTGGCCGGGTACAGTGACTCACACCTATAACCCCAGCACTTTAGAGGCCAAGGCGGAACGATTGCTTGAGGTCACATGTTTGAGACTAGCCTGGGCAACACAGGGAGACCTCGTCTCTACAAAAATTCAAAAAAAAAATTGCCTGGAGCGATGGCACATCTGTAGTCCCAGGTACTTGGGAGGTCGAGGCAGGAGGATCACTTGAACTCAGGAGTTTGAAATAACAGTGAGCTATGATTATATCACTGCACTCCAGCTTGAGTAAGAGAGTGAGACACTCTCTCCTAAAAAAATAAAAATAAAAAGTGCTGGAGTCCATATCCAAGCCCACAGCCAATTGCGACATGTAGATCTTTTATTTTTATAATCCGCCTCTCTTGTCTAAGTGCCAAATGACACTTTCATTGTGTGCAACTACTTCCACTTTTGACTGGCTTCTCTTTCCTTATGTATTAAGAATCAGGTTGCATAGAGTTCTGAGAAAATAAAATAATAAATCAGCTGCGTGCCATGGCTCATGTCTATAATCTCAGCACTTTACGAGGCTGACACAAGGATTGCTTGAGACCAGGAGTTTGAGACCAGCTTTGGCCACATAACCAGATCCTGTCTCTACAAAAAATAAAAATAAAACGTTAGCAGGACATGGTGGCACACCTGTAGTCCCAGCTACTCAGGTGGTGGAGGCCTGAGGATTGGCTCGAGCCTAGGAGGTTGAGACTGCAGTGAGCCGTGATCATACCACTACACTTTGGCCTGAGTGACACAGTGCGACTCTATTTCTAAATAAATAAATAGTATAATATAATATAATATAGTTTAAAAACAAATGGAAGCTTCCCAAGACTTTGATACAGAAACAGGTTGCCCTGAACCAATTAAAATTAATGTCCAAAAACTGGAAAGAAATGAAAGAAAGAAGTTGGATTATTTCTGTAAAGTATGAGGCCACTACAAGTTTTACTTTCTCTAGGACATTTTCTCAGTGGTGTCAACTGAAGTCCATTTCACAGAATGACTTCATCTCCTGAGCACATTGGAGAATGATGATTAAAGAGACTTCCTGGCACTCCTGATATTTTTAGTGTCACATGGAAGCAGCAAGAGTCATATGTGTGAAATAGGTGGTATTAAAGCGGAAGACATTGGTTTGTTCTTTCATGAACATCATCGGAACATTTCTCTAACGACTAGCGTTATGTCAGAAAATGGGGAGAGAGAGATGGTTGTTTATTGGCAAATAAGTGACATAAATTTCCCAGTTAGAAAAACAATCATGATTTTAGCCTTGTCAGATGAAGTCAGATATGCCCTATGCTTCAGTTATGGAATGCTACCTCTGAATATTGATTGACAAGTATCTTCCACAGACCTGTGACCTGTTGCTGTGTATAAGCTTGAATTCATAACTACCAGTCCTTGAAGCTCCCTTGCTGCCTGCGCTGAACTGAAGTGGCTCCCGACTGAGGCATTCAAGGGAAAACCCACTGAAATATTTGAAACCACCGCCATGAACAAGAATGCTCTTCCTGTATGCTAGGATGTACACCCAGAGCGTTATCTCGTTAGTTGTACATGCCAGCATCCCACAGGATCTTTTACCTTTTTTGGGTGTCAACTTCGAGATTCTGATGTAAGCTGCAGACCTCTTCCTCTTCCAGGTGGGCTGGAGGAGAAGGCTGGGCTGGAGGGGAAGGCTGGGCTGGAGGAAAAGAGTGGGCAGGAGGGAAGGGTGGGCTGGAGGGGAAGGGTGGGCTGGAGTAAAATGGTGGGCAGGAGGGGAGAGAGGGAACCTGTGGTCTTCCTCAGGTTGCAAGAGAAAGAGAGCAGATGGGGAAGGATCAGTTACGTCTTCATCTCACATGCGGTAAATCAGTCCTCTGCATAAGCCTTTATATAAGATAAGGTGAACGTAGACCAGCTTCCTGTGGAGATGTAGCTATCTGTAGCTATCTGCTTAGGAACAAAAGGAAAGGCAGTTTCTTGCATGATTCAGCTTCCAACTTAATGATATTTTTCCGTTTTGGCTGTGAGTTGGGGTCCCGAGGCTTTGTTTTTCCCTGTACACTATATTGTATGTGAAAATTGTTGTTTGGGACCTAAAGTTGTTTACTTACTCCACCTGTATCCGTTAGCTCAATTTCCATTTGGAGTGGCTTCTGGAAGGCTGGAATTGAAATCCACCAGGGCCCATTTCAAGGTGTTCCCAACATTGCCTGGGAAAAAGGAGCCCGGATACGCTTCCCTGTGGATGCAGGTCAGTCATCATAATGCACAGAAACAGCACTGACCTCAGCCTGGAGCCATCATCCTGAAAGGGGATTCTTCTCAGCTCGGGCCCAAGACTGATCCCCGAGAAGTGGCCGCTCTATCCCTGAACCCTTCTTGCTTATGTCTCCTTACTTCCTAGTGATCACGGCATTCTGGCTCAGAATGCCACAGGCCTATCCCACTGGAAGCTGCCGAGGTGCCTCCTGTCACTCAGGACGCCCGGCACAGCAGCAGGATCAAGGGACCAGCAGGGAAGAGGCTGCAGTGATTTGGGGCAACAGCCCGAAAGTCACCTGGAGCCTGGTGGGAGGTGGTCCCACCTCCTCCCCAATATTAGGTCCCAGA